>NW_021703775.1:33357108-33570095 GCF_005190385.1 Monodon monoceros | reverse complement strand
TTTTTTTTTTTTTTTTTTGCGGTACGCAGGCCTCTCACTGTTGTGGCTTCTCCCGTTGCGGAGCACAGGTTCCGGACGCACAGGCTCAGCAGCCATGGCTCACGGGCCCAGCCGCTCCACGGCATGCGGGATCCTCCCGGACCAGGGCACGAACCCGTGTCCCCTGCATTGGCGGGCGGACGCTCAACCACTGCGCCACTAGGGAAGCCCTAACATCTTTATTGGGGTATAATTGCTTTACAATGGTGTGTTAGTTTCTGCTTTTATAACAAAGTGAATCAGTTATACATATACATATGTTCCCATATCTCTTCCCTCTTGCGTCTCCCTCCCTCCCACCCTCCCTATCCCACCCCTCCAGGCAGTCACAAAGCACCGAGCCGATATCCCTGTGCCATGCGGCTGCTTCCCACTAGCTATCTGCCTTACGTTTGTAAGTGTATATATGTCCATGCCTCTCTCTCGCCCTGTCACAGCTCACCCTTCCCCCTCCCCATATCCTCAAGTCCGTTCTCCAGTAGGTCTGTGTCTTTATTCTTGTCTTACCCCTAGGTTCTTCATGACATTATTTTTTTCTTAAATTCCATATATATGTGTTAGCATACAGTATTTGTCTTTCTCTTTCTGACTTACTTCACTCTGTATGACAGACTCTAGGTCTATCCACCTCATTACAAATAGCTCAATTTCGTTTCTTTTTATGGCTGAGTAATATTCTATTGTATATATGTGCCACATCTTCTTTATCCATTCATCCGATGATGGGCACCTAGGTTGTTTCCATCTCCGGGCTATTGTAGATAGAGCTGCACTGAACATTGTGGTACATGACTCTTTTTGAATTATGGTTTTCTCAGGGTATATGCCCAGTAGTGGGATTGCTGGGTCGTATGGTAGTTCTATTTTTAGTTTTTTAAGGAACCTCCATACTGTTCACCATAGTGGCTGTATCAATTTACATACCCACCAACAGTGCGAGAGTGTTCCCTTTTCCCCACACCCTCTCCAGCATTTATTGTTTGTAGACTTTCTGATGATGGCCATTCTGACCGGTGTGAGGTGATACCTCATTGTAGTTTTGATTTGCATTTCTCTAATGATTAGTGATGTTGAGCATCCTTTCATATGTTTTTTGGCAGTCTGTATATCTTCTTTGGAGAAATGTCTATTTAGGTCTTCTGCCCATTTTTGGATTGGGTTGTTTGTTTTTTTGGTATTGAGCTGCATGACCTGCTTGTAAATTTTGGAGATTAATCCTTTGTCAGTTTCTTCATTTACAACTATTTTCTTCCATTTTGAGGGTTGTCTTTTCGTCTTGTGTATGGTTTCCTTTGCTGTGCAAAAGCTTTGAAGTTTCATTAGGTCCCATTTGTTTATTTTTGTTTTTATTTCCATTTCTCTAGGAGGTGGGTCAAAAAAGATCTTGCTGTGATTTCTGTCCTACAGTGTTCTGCCTATGTTTTCTTCTAAGAGTTTGATAGCATCTGGCCTTATAGTTAGGTCTTTAATCCATTTTGAGTTTATTTTTGTGTATGGTGTTAGGGAGTGTTCTAATCTCATTCTTTTACATGTAGCTGTCCAGTTTTCACAGCACCACTTACTGTAGAGGCTGTCTTTTCTCCATTGTATATTCTTGCTTCCTTTATCAAAGATAAGGTGACCATATGTGTGTGGGTTTATCTCTAGGCTTTCTATCCTGTTCCATTGATCTATAATTCTGTTTTTGTGCCAGTACCATACTGTCTTGATTACTGTAGCTTTGTAGTATAGTCTGAAATCAGAGAGCCTGATTCCTCCAGCTCCGTTTTTCTTTCTCAAGATTGCTTTGGCTATTCGGGGTCTTTTGTGTTTCCATACAAATTGTGAAATTTTTTATTCTGCTTCTGTGGAAAATGCCATTGGTAGTTTGATAAGGATTGTATTGAATCTGTAGATTGCTTTGTGTAGTATAGTCATTTTCACAATGTTGATTCTTCCAATCCAAGAACATTGTATATCTCTCCCTCTGTTTGTATAGTCTAATTTCTTTCATCAGTGTCTTATAGTTTTCTGCATATAGGTCTTTTGTCTCCTTAGGTAGGTTTATTCCTAGGTATTTTATTCTTTTGTTGCAATGGTAAATGGGAGTGTTTCCTTAATTTCTCTTTCAGATTTTTCATCATTAATGTATAGGAAAACAAGAGATTTCTGTGCATTAATTTTGTATTCTGCTACTTTACCAAATTCATTGATTAGTTCTAGTAGTTTTCTGGTAGCGTCTTTAGGATTCTCTATGTATAGTATCATGTCATCTGCAAATAGTGACAGTTTTACTTCTTTTCTGATTTGGATTCCTTTTATTTCTTTTTCTTCTCTAATTGCTGTGGCTAAAACTTCCAAAACTGTGTTGATTAAGGGTGGTGAGAATGGGCAACCTTGTCTTTTTCCTGATATTAGTGGAAATCGTTTCAGTTTTTCATCATCGAGAACAATGTTGGCTGTGGGTTTGTCATACATGGCCTTTAATATGTTGAGGTAAGATCTCTCTATGCCTACTTTCTGGAGGTTTTTTTTTTTTTTATCATAAATGGGTGTTGAATTTTGTCGAAAGATTTTTCTACATCTATTGAGATGATCATATGGTTTTTCTCCTTCAATTTGTTAATATGGTGTATCACGTTGATTGATTTGTGTATATTGAAGAATCCTTGCATTCTTGGGATAAACCCCACTTGATCATGGTGTATGATCCTGTTAATGTGCTGTTGGATTCTGTTTGCTAGTATTTTGTTGAGGATTTTTGCATCTATGTTCATCAGTGATATTGGCCTGTAGTTTTCTTTTTTTGTGGCATCTTTGTCTGTTTTTGGTATCAGAGTGATGGTGGCCTCGTAGAATGAGTTTGGGAGTGTTCCTCCCTCTGCTATATTTTGGAAGAGTTTGAGAAGGATAGGTGTTAGCTCTTCTCTAAATGTTTGGTAGAGTTCACTTGTGAAGCCATCTGGTCCTGGGCTTTTGTTTGTTGGAAGATTTTAAATCACAATTTCAATTTCAGTGCTTGTGAGTTTTCTGTTTATATTTTCTATTTCTTCCTGGTTCAGTCTTAGAAGGTTGTGCATTTCTAAGAATTTGTCCATTTCTTCCAGGTTGTCCATTTTATTGGCATAGAGTTGCTTGTAGTAATCTCTCATGATCCTTTGTATTTCTGCAGTGTCAGTTGTAACTTCTCCTTCTTCATTTCTAATTTTATTGACTTGAGTCCTCTGCCTCTTTTTCTTGATGAGGCTGTCTAATGGTTTATCAATTTTGTTTATCTTCTCAAAGAACCAGCCTTTAGTTTTATTGATCTTTGCTATTGTTCCCTTCGTTTCTTTTTCATTTATTTCTGATGTGAACTTTATGATTTCTTTCCTTCTGCTAACTTTGGGTTTTTTTTTTTTCTACTTTCTCTAATTGCTTTAGGTGTAAGGTTAGGTTGTTTATTTGAGATATTTTTGTTTATGAGGTAAGATTGTATTGCTATAAACTTCCCTCTTAGGACTGCTGTGGCTTCATCCCATAGATTTTGGGTCATCTTGTTTTCATTGTCATTTGTTTCTAGGTATTTTTAAATTTCCTGTTTTGATTTCTTCAGTGATCTCTTGGTTATTTAATAGTGTATTATTTAGCCTCCATGTGTTTGTATTTTTTACAGATTTTTTCCTGTAATTGATATCTAGTTTCATAGTGTTGTTAATTTTCTTAAATTTACCAAGGCTTGATTTGTGACCTAAGATATGATCTATCCTGGAAAATGTTCCACGAGCACTTGAGAAGAAAGTGTAATCTGCTGTTTTAGAATGGAATGTCCTATAAATATCAGTTAAGTCCATCTTGTTTAATTTATCATTTAAAGCTTGTTTTTCTTTATTTATTTTCATTTTGGATGAACTGTCCATTCATAAAAGTGGGTGTTAAAGTGCCCTATTATTATTGTGTTACTGTCGATGTCCCCTTTTATGGCTGTTAGCATTTTCCTTATGTATTGAGGTGCATAAATATTTATAATTGTTGGATGTATAAATATTTATAATTTTTATATCTTCTTCTTGGATTGATCCCTTGATCATTATGGAGTGTCCTTCTTTGTCTCTTATAATAGTCTTTATTTTAAAGTCTATTTTGTCTGGTGTGAGAATTGCTTCTCCAGCATTCTTTTGATTTCCATTTGCATGGAATATCTTTTTCCATCACCTCACTTTCAGTCTGTATGTGGCCCTAGGTCTGAAGTGGGTCTCTTGTAGATAGCATATGTACAGGACTTGTTTTTGTATCCATTCAGCCAGTCTGTGTCTTTTGGTTGGAGCATTTAATCCATTTACATTTAAGGTAGTTATCAGTATATATGTTCCTATTACCACTTTCTTAATTGTTTTGGTTTTGTTATTGTAAGTCCTTTCCTTCTCTTGTGTTTCCTGCCTAGAGAAGTTCCTTTAGCATTTGTTGTAAAGCTGGTTTGGTGATGCTGAATTCTCTTAGCTTTTGCTTGTCTGTAAAGGTTTTAATTTCTCCATCAAATCTGAATGAGATCCTTGCTGGGCAAAGTAATCTTGGTTGTAGGTTTTTCCCTTTCGTCACTTTAAATATGTCCTGCCAGTCCCTTCTGGCTTGCAGAGTTTCTGCTGAAAGATCAGCTGTAAATCTTATGGGGATTCCCTTGTATGTTAGTTGTTGCTCCTCCCTTGCTGCTTTTAATAGTTTTTCTTTGTATTTAATTTTTGATAGTTTGATTAATACGTGTCTTGGCATGTTTGTCCTTGGATTTATTGTGTATGGGACTCTGCACTTCCTGGACTTGATTGACTCTTTCCTTACCCATATTAGGGAAGTTTTCAACTATAATCTCTTCAAATATCTTCTCAGCCACTTTTTTTTTTCTCTTCTTCTGGGACCCCTATAATTCGAATGTTGGTGAGTTTAATGTTGTCCCAGAAGTCTCTCAGAGTGTCCTCAGTTCTTTTCATTCTTTTATCTTTTTTGTGCTCTGCGGTAGTTATTTCCACTATTTTATCTTCCAGGTTCCTTATCGGTTCTTCTGCCTCCATTGCTGTTATTCTGCTATTGATTCCTTCTAGAGAACTTTTAATTTCATTTATTGTGTTGTTCCTCATTGTTTGTTTGCTCTTTAGTTCTTCTAGGTCCTTGTTAAACGTTTCTTGTATTTTCTCCATTCTATTTCCAAGATTTTGGATCATCTTTACTATCATTACTCTGAATTCTTTTTCAGGTAGACTGCCTATTGCCTCTTCATTTGTTAGGTCTCGTGGGTTTTTACCTTGGTCCTTCATCTGCTGTGTATTTCTCTGTCTTCTCATTTTGCTTAACTTACTGTTTTGGGGTGTCTGTTTCACAGGCTGCAGGTTTGTAGTTCCCATCGTTTTGGTGTCTGCTCCCAGTGGGTAAGGTTGGTTCAGTGGGTTGTGTAGGCTTCCTGGTGGAGGGGAGTGGTGCCTGTGTTCTGGTGGATGAGGCTGGATCTTGTCTTTTTGGTGGGCAGGACCACATCTGCTGGTGTTTTGGGGTGTCTGTGGACTTACTATGATTTTAGGCAGCCTCTCTGCTAAGGGGTGGGGTTGTGTTCCTGTCTTGCTAGTTGTTTGGCATAGGATGTCCAGCACTGTAGCTTGCTGGTTGTTGAGTAAAGCTGGGTTTAGCGTTGAAATAGAGATCTCTGGGAGATGTTTCATCGTTTGATATTACGTGGGGCTGGGAGGTCTCTGGTGGACCAATGTCCTGAACTTGGCTCTCCCACCTCAGAGGCTCAGGCCTGACCCCTGGCCAGAGCACCAAGACCTTGTCAGCCACATGGCTCAGAAGAAAAGGGAGAAAAAGAAAGAAAGAAAGAAAAAATAAATAAAATAAAGTTATTAAAATGCAAAAAAATTATTAAAAAAATAATAAAAAAGAAAGAAGAAAGAAGAGAGCAACCAAACCAAAAAACAAATCCACCAATGATAACAAACTCTAAAAACTATAGTAAAAACAAAACAAAATGGACAGTTAGAACCCTAGGACAAATGGCAAAAGCAAAGCCTTTGGGAAGTCTGAGGTCTTCTGCCAGTGTTCAGTAGGTGTTTTGTAGGAGTTTTTCCACATGTAGATGTAGTTTTGATGTATTTGTGGGGAGGAAGGTGATCTCCACGTCTTGCTCCTCTGCCATCTTGAAGACGTCCCCGCCCCTCAATCTTTATCTTTTAATTGGCATGTTTAAGGCATTTATGTTTTAAATGGTTGGTTTAAATTAATAATCTTCTTCTTTGTTTTTTGTTTGTCTCCTTTGTTTTTTGTTCCCTTTACCCTCTTACCTTAATGTTATAGTTGTCATGTTTATTATATCTATGTACATTGAAAACTACCAGGCAGTGTTATAATTTTTGCGGTCAATAGTCATAAATATTTTAATGAATTTAAAAGGAAAAATAGTGTGTTATATTTACTCTTATAAGTAAATATAAGCTTTTCTTTTATTTGTGTAGTTCCAAGATTCTTCCGATATCACTTCTCTTCAGCCTTTTTTGTTCCTGATGACAGTTCTTTTCTTTTAAAACTTTAAAGGCGTTGTCCACTGTTTTCTAGCCTCCCTTGTTTCTGGGGAGAAATCTGTAGCCATTTGTTTCCTAAATCTGTTGATTTTCCTCTGGCTATTTTCAAGCTATTTTTCTTTGTTTTTATTTTTTTCAGCAGTTTGATTATGTTGCTGGTTATTTTTTTCCTTTGAGTTTATCAAATTAGGGGTTCATCTTAGCTTCTTGAAATTGTAAATTTATGTTTCACCAAATTTGGAAACATTTTAGCCACTATTTATTAACAATTTTTTTCTGCATCAGTCTTTTTCTCCTTTCCTTCTGTCCTGTACTTTCTCCACTGTAGTGAATGTCAGACATTTTGATGTTGTTAGGCAGGTTCCTGAGACAGTTCATTTTTTTTTTTCCAATCTTGTTTCCTCTCTGTTCTCCAGACTAGATAATTTCTACTGTTGTATCTAAAAGTTCACTGACTCTTTCCTATGTCTCGTCTCCATTCTGCTATTAAACCCATCCAGTGAATTTTTTTTACTTCATATATTGTGTTTTTCAGATCTAAAATTTCTCCTTAGTTCTTTTAAATAAAAATATCTTGTTTCTCTGCTGAGAATGTCTATTTTTTAAAATTATTTTTTTTATTTTTTTTGTCTACGCTGGGCCTCAGTTGCGGCACATGGGATCTTCATTGTGGCATGCAGGATCTTTAGCTGTGGCATGTGGGCTCTTAGTTGTGGCATGCGCATGTCTATTTTTTATTCATTTCCATAACATTTATCTTTACAGTTTGGTTACAGAGCATAGTTATAGTAGCTACCTAAAAGTCATTATCTGATAATTCCAGCATCAGAGTCAAGTTGGGGCTGGCATCCACCGATTGCCTTTTCCCTTGAGATTTCATCAGATTTTCCTATTTTTATCATGTCAAACAATTTTGGATTTTTATCATGGATATTTTGAATATTATGTTGCATGACTTTGAGTCCTCTGGAGGATGTTGATTACTTTTGTTTGTTTTAGTGGGCAATCAGCCCCATTATGTTCAGACTGAGTGTTCTGGCCCACATTCTGTGGGTAGTGAATTCCCTATTAGTCCAATTTTCATTGGACTGTGCTTTTTGGGTCTTCCCTGTACATGCACCATTTAGGGATTAGTCTGGGGCTTGGCCAGGATTCAAAGCCTTTGGTATGCTTCTTTGGGTCTGTTCCATGCACGTTCAGCTCAGAATTGTATTATTTCAGACATAGAATTAGAGGATCCATTTCTCCAACTCTTTGTTCTCTGTGATTGCATGCACACTCTTCAGCTTCCAAGCCTCCTCTTCCCTGTTGTTCTGGCCAGAAAAATGGGTTTCTGTCACAGTTAACTGATTCTATTCTCCCTATTCTCTCATGCAGCTCTGCACAACTGTGCTGTCCTTAGGTTCCAAGTAGTGAGAGAAAACAGAGAGAGAAAATAACAGGGATCCTTCCACACACTTTGGACCTCAGGGATCTCTTTTCCTCTGGCCAGAGAGATAGGTTTTCTCTTGGGGTTTTAGGTGTCTGTGCAGTGGAGCTAAAAAACTGGGACTGGCCTTAGGTCAGGCCTGGAAGAGAAAAAAACAAAAAAAAAAAGGTTATTTCTCTCACACTCTCAGGCTCACTGGGATCTTTTTTCTCATTCCTCTGGCTAGAAAATGAAGGTTTCTCTTGGAATTTTGCTATTCATGCTTGCTTCACAGTTCCACAACTTGGACCCCATTGGGTCAAAGCTGGATGATAAAGAAGGAATTCCACCCCTCCTCCCCCGAGAAACTCATTGCCATACTGTTCTTAGCAATTTTTTCTTTTTTTAAATTTATTTTTTATTGATGTATAGTTGTTTTACAATGTTGTGTTAGTTTCTGGTGTACAGCAAAGTGATTCAGTTATATGTGTATATATATATATATATTCTTTTTCATATTCTTTTCTGTTATGCTTTATTATAGGATATTGTATATCATTCCCTGTGCTATACAGTAGGACCTTGTTGTTTATCCATTCTATATATAATAGTTTGCATCTGTTAATCTCAAACTCCCAATCCATCCCTGCCTCATCACCACCCCTCCCCCTTGGCAACCACAAATCTGTTTTCTATGTGAGTCTGTTTCTGTTTTGTAAGTAAGTTCATTTGTGTCATATTTTAGATTCCATATATAAGTGATATCATATGGTATTTGTCTTTCTCTGTCTGACTTACTTCAATTAGTATGTTTATATCTAGGTCCATGTATGTTGCTGTAAATGGCATTATTTCATTCTTTTTTATGGCTGAGTAATATTCCGTTGTGTGTGTGTGTGTGTGTGTGTGTGTGTGTGTGTGTGTATATATATGCCATCTTCTTTATCCATTCATCTGTCAGTAGACATTTAGGTTTCTTCCATGTCTTGGCTATTGTAAATAGCGCTGCTATGAACATAGGGCTGCTTGTATATTTTCAAACTATAGTTTTGTCCAGATATATGCCCAGGAGTGGGATTGCTGGGTCATATGGTAGTTCTACTTTTAGTTTCTTGAGGAACCTCTATACTGTTTCCCATAATGGCTGCACCAATTTACATTCCTACCAACAGTGTAGGAGGGTTCCCAGCTATTCCTAAAGTTTTGGCTTCCATCTCTGATCTGCCTACTTTTTGGATACTTTGGGTAGGTATTTTTTGTTTTCTACGCAGAATTTTACATCACAATTAGTGGAAGAATTAGCCCATGATGTGTTTACTCCATCTTGACTGACACTGGAAGTCACCATACTTTTTTTATTCGATGACCTACTTAATCTGTTTTTTCCCCCTCTTTAATCCAAGTAGAAGGGGGCTTCTCCTTCAAAGGGGATGGCTGTTTTTTTCCCCAGCTTTATTTAGATCTAATGGACATATATTGTTGTGTAAGTTTAACATGATGATTTGATACACTTATATTTTGTGAAATGATTACCACAGTAGGGTTAGTTAACACCTCTATCACCTTGCATAATTACCATTCTTTTTTTGTGGTGAGAACATTTAAGATCTACTTTCTTAACAGCTTTAAAGTATATAATATAGTATTGTTAACTATAATCACCATGCTGTATATTAGATCCTCAGAACTTATTCATCTTATTAAGTGGAAGTTTGTTCCCTTTGACTATCTCCCCATTTCCCCCACCTCCCAGCCCTTGGCAACCACCATTCTACTCTCTGTTTCTATGAGTTTAGCTTTTGAAAATTCCACGTATGAGTGATATCATACAGTATTTGTCTTTCTCTGACTTATTTCACTTAGCATAATGCCTTTAAGTTTCATCCATGTTGTCACAAATGGCAAGATTTCCTTCTTTCCCATGACTGAGTAATATTTCATTGTATCTATGTACCACGTCTTCTTTTTCCATTCATCCATTGATGGACACTAGGGTTGTGTCCATATCTTGGCTATCGTGAACAATGCTGCAATGAATATGGGAGTGCAGATATCTCTTTGAGATCCTCATTTCATCTCCTTTGGATATATACCCAGGAGTGGGATTGCTGAATAATATGGTAGTTCTATTTTTAATTTTTTGAGGAATCTTCCTACTGTTTTCCATAGTGGCTGTACCAATTTACATTTCCATCAGCAGTGCACTAGGGTTCCCTTTTTTCCAAATCCTTGCCAACACTTGTTATCTCTTTTCCTTTTGGTAATAGCCATCCTAACAGGTGTGAGGTAACATCTCATTGGGGGCTTGATTTGCATTTCCTTGATGATTAATGATTATTGAGCACCTTTTCATGTACCTGTTGGCCATTTGTATGTCTTCTTTGGAAAAATGTCTGTTCAGTTCTTCTGTGCATTAAAAAAAAATCAGATTGTTTATGTTTTGGCTATTGAGGAATTGTATGAATTTCTTTTTTTTTTTTTTGGCTGTACGCGGACCTCTCACTGTTGTGGCCTCTCCCGTTGTGGAGCACAGGCTCCGGACGCGCAGGCCCAGAGGCCATGGCTCACGGGCCCAGCTGCTCTGCGGCATGTGGGATATTCCCGGACCGGGGCACGAACCCGTGTCCCCTGCGTCGGCAGGCAGACTCCCAACCACTGCGCCACCAGGGAAGCCCCTGTATGAATTTCTTATAAATTTTTTGGATATTCACCCCTTATCAGATATATGAATTGCAAATAGTTTCTCCCATTCAGTATGTTGCCTTTTCATTTTGTTGATTGTTTCTTTTGCTATGCAGAAGCTTTTTGGTTTGATGTGATCCAACTTATTTATTTTTGCTTTTGTTGCTTGTGTTTTAGTGTCATATCTAAAAAAATGTTGCTAAGATTAATGTCAAGGAGTTTTTACCTATGTTTCCTTCTAGGAGTTTTATAGTTTCAGGTCTTATGTTTAAGTATTTAATCCATTTTGAGTTAAGTTTTGTGAGTGGTGTAAAACAGGGTCCAGCTTCTTTCTTTGCATGTAATTATCCAGTTTTCCCAGCACCATTTAATGGACTGTCCTTTCACCACTGGATATTATTGGCTCCCTTGTCAAATATTAGTTGACCATATATGTGAGGGTTTATTTCTGGGCTCCTAATTCTGTGTCATTTGTCTATGTGTCTATTTTTATGCCCATACCATACCGTTTTGTTTACTATAGCTTGGTAATATAGTTTGAAATCAGAATGTGTGATGCCTCCATCTCTGTTCTTCTTTCTCAGAATTGTTTTGGCTATTCAGTGTCTTTTGTGGTTTCAAACAAATTTTTAGAATTGTATTTTTTCTATTTCTGTGAAAAATACCACTGGAATGTTGATAGGGATTACGATGAATCTATAGGTGGCTTTGGATAGTGTGAACATTTTAGCAACATTAATTCCTGTGATCCATGAACACAGGATATCTTTCCATTTATTTTTGTCTTCTCCAATTTCTTCTATCAAAGTTTTATAGTTTTCATTGTACAGATCTTTCACTTCCTTGAGATATCAGGTTACACTGTTTACTTGAACTCTGTTTTTTCTTAATTATAGGCATTTAGCACCATGAACTTCCCTCTTAGAACTGCTTTTGCTGTTTCCCTAAGTTTTCGTATATTGTATTGTATTTCCATTTTTGATTGTTTCAACATTTTAAAAATTTATTTCCCTTTTGATTTCTTCTTTGACCCATTTGTTGTTTAGGAGTATGTTGTTTAATTTCCACATATTTGTGAATTTTCTAGTTTTCTGTTACTGATTTCTAGTTTCATACCACTGAGGTCAGAAAATCTACTTGGTATGATTTCAATCTTCTTAAATTTGCCAAGACTTGTTTTGTATCATATGATCTATCCTGGAGAATGCTTTGTGTGTGCTTCAGGAAAATGTGTGTATTCTGCTGCTGTTGGGTGGGATGTTCTGTATATGTCTGTTAGGTCTATTTAGTCTAAAGTATAGTGCAAGTCCAACATTTCCTTATTGATTTTTCTGACTGCATGATCTATCTATTATTGAAAAGTGGGTATTGAAGTCCCCACTATTATTATGTTTTTGTCTATTTCTCCCACCAGATCTATTAGCATTTGCTTAATACATTTAGGTGCTCTCATGTTGCGCGCGCGCGCACACACACACACATATGTGGTTGTTATATCTTTTTAATGAATTGACCCCTTTATCACTACATAATGACCTTCTTTGTCTCTTGTTACAGTTCTTTGCTCTTAAGTCTATTTCGTCTGAGAGAAAATAGTTTCCCCTGCTCTCTTTGGTTTCCACTTGCATGGAATATCTTTTTCTATCTCACTGAGTCTATGTGTGTCCTTAAGGTTGAAGAGAGTCTCTTGTAGGCAGCATATAGTTGGGTCTTTTATTTTTTAATCCAGTTATGGCTATATTCATTCATCTTAGATGGGCTGGCTCTTCCATCGTTGCCCCCCTCCTCTCACAGCTTCCTTTATTGAAAAAGCTTTGTTTGAGTCCTCTTGAGGCTTGGCAGTAAACTGCTAAACCCAATTCTCTGCAGTGTTTCCTCCACAGAATCTGTGACTCAAAACTGGACATAGATTCTAGATTCTCTTCCCCTTGGGTAAATTCCAAGTCTTTCTAAGGCAGCCATTATCACCATGTGTATGTGTGTGTGTGTGTGTGTGTGTGTGTGTGTGTGTGTGTGTGTAGTGTCTTGATTTCAGTGTCTAGCTCTCTAATAATAGACCTTCAAATCAACTAGTTATAAGGCCAAAGTCCTTTATATAAGTAGGATACCCCATTAGTTCCTGAGGTGGGAATGCAGGAGTGGCCTCAGTATGACCTTGTTATATGGATTGCATCATATATAGTTTTATCTTCCATTTTCCCACTATCATTGCTTGTAAATGGCCTTGTTTGGACTGGTTTGCTTATCTCTGTTTGTGTGGATCATAATCTTCCAAGAGGATGTGGAATTTTTATTACAGTGTTGTTTTAGAATCCATGTGGGTGAGGGTGCTCTGAATAGATCTCACTGTGAAAGTGACAAGAAGTGAATGGATTTCCATTAGTATTCTCTTTCATTCTGAGAGTCCCTATGAACTGTGGTGGAGAGAGAAGTGTGGGGACTGTTAGAAGCTCAGAGAGGAACCATTTCAACTCCCTATTTGACTGACCTTTGCTGGCAGCTCTGCCATTGGCTATTCCCCAAGAGAGGGAAGTTTCTGTTCAGGAAGGAGGAAACAGGTATGGAAGAATTTCCTTTTTACTGTTCCTGAGCCTACAGCTCAAAGAGAGCAGCATTTGTGTGCTCGTCACAGGCCCAGGCAGATGGCAACTTTCTAAGTCACCTGTTTTCCAGCTGTTTGCACCCCCTATGGAGGCCAGAATGGATGTGAGTAGATATAAATCACTCCACAAACTCTGTTTAGGATGTTAGTAAGTAGCCAAGTAGAATATTTTTTTAAACAAAGTTAGTGCTCAGGGATATTTTTATATATGTCACATTTTGCCCAATGTGCATGTATTAATCTTGTAGTTGAAAGAGTGAATTGATATTAACCTGATATGGTGCCATACTCTGAGTTCCCTAGGCCTGTTTTCCATCTGGAGTGAAATCAAGAAAATTAGGACAACATGAGCCCTGATCCTTTTTTTTCTTTTTTTTCTTTTTGTTCTGTATCTTGTAAAAGACAAAACCTTTGTATTTTGGGGTGATGTCATTTTCTTTTTGGTAGAAGAGTATGAGATTAGTATTTGTCCCTCACCTTTAAGTCTGGCTTTTGATTTAATTATCCTGTAGAAGTAATCTTTTAGTAGGATGTTCTATCATAACTTTAATGCCATTTCTGATTTTGCCTGTGTGGACAGGGCCTGAGTCTCCTCCAAATGTTCAATTAGAATGACTTACGAGAACAAAGTGGGGGAAATGGGATTGGATATCATACCAAAGCCATTTGTGCTATCAAATAATGACGTCTCTTTTCTAGAAACACATAATTATATTTGGAATTCATGATAACATTCTCCTGTATTTCAAAATCCAGACCACAAACAGATAAAATATCAGAGGAAAGAAAATGCTTTTGATGTGTCAGAATTCATTTATATTCCAACTTGCAATGCTTTGTCTTATGTATGTGAATGAGCACTTATCAAAACATAAGAAGGTTATTATTCAAATATTCCATTCTGAACATTTGTCCAAATGCAGTTTAATGTGCCCTATTAGCATGAAGAATGTTGGAAGAGGATCCCAAATAGACTTCAGAGGTGATTAGAAAAGTAAATTAGGCTTTGTTCCTAAATATTTAAAAAATATTTAAGTTTGAAAAGTAATACGTGAACAGATACTTAATGTAAAAAAGCAAGCAATACATTATTTAATACTTAATAGCTTTGGGTCAAAAATCTCTCTTCTGTAAGAAATTTTGGGATCTATCTTTTCATGGCTAATACCTTTAAGTGAGCATTTTTTATAATTTTTCAGCTGCCCATTAAAATATGTAATTTATTATTTAGGATTCTCTTGAAAATATTTTGCATTTTGGCTTGCTCTCTTTAGTAAGAGGGAGATTTATAATGCAGCCTTCTGAAGTGTAGCACTTATTTTCTGCCCATTAAGTTGTCTGTTTTTATGCTTTGCCTTGTTGAATCAATCATTGTGGTGCTTTATTGCTATTTTCACATGTGTCTTATCTTCTCAGCTAAATTGTAAGCTCCTTGAGTACTGTAAGTCTACATCCTGTATTTTCTGTGTTTTGTATTATTCGAAGAGTATTATACACAGTAGGCGCTCAATAAATACTTTTCTTTATTAGAAGTACAGATTAGCATTGGATTGGTTCAAATCTGCTACATAGGGACATAGCCCCAAATATTGCTTTTGGGCACAGATGGTGGGGGTAGAAGTCTTTGCTCTCGTTTCATTTGTGGTTTGGCAATTTCTTCAGGAAGAAGTTAAAAATTCTGGTTAATTGAAAATGCTAATTTGCATTTTCTGTTCAAGATCTCATTTTACAAAGATTTTATTTGGAGAAGAGAAACTAAATCAGGGTATTTAGATTTGAATAAGGATGTGAAAGATTAAGTTGCTATTTATTTTATAGTCACTCACCTCTCCCATCCTCTCTTATATGCATATGGTCATTTATGCAGGATAGTTTCACCGTTTTCCCTTCTTCTGACAACAGGCACTGATTCCTAGGGAAAAATCAATGGCAGATTGGCTGACCACATCATCAGAGTACTTTATTTGTAGCCCGGACACTCCTCAGTTATCCTCAGGCATTCATCTATTTATTCTGCCAACAAGTCTGTATTGATCACTTATTATATGGCAGGAGTTGTACAGGCCTAGAATTACAGTGGGGACAAGACAAACATACCCTGCCCCTCAGGGACTTGTACTGTTGGGCTCTGTCAAGATCTTAAATAAACTCCTTTGTAGAGAGGATATGAACTGCTTAAAGCCTGGTGGTGTCAGAGGAAAAATTAGACATCTGCGGACTGATTCACAGAGTAATTGTTTTGCTCTTCACTTGACTTACACAGACTTAATTCAGGTTATATAAAGAAATATAAAGTCAAGTTGGCTTTTCCATTCGAAGGAGAAAAATGCTTTAATGTTATTAAAAATAAATTCTAATAAATATGGGAAATTACATATAAATGATAACCCCACACGAGAGTTTCTTGTGAAGAATTACAGTCCCCTACAACTAACCTACCAAAAAAACTATTCACATTTTCCCCCCTTTTTCAGTAGAAGATGACACTGTGTTGAGGGTGTCCTGTGAAATGAGGACGACAGGGACATCTGACTTCATTAGAAACAGAAGAAAATGTGACCACAATTTCAAGGACGATCCAGTATAGCTTGGCAACAGCCCTTGATAACTCTCCTGCTGAGTTTTTTTGGGTAACACAAATGGAGAAAACAACGAAGATGAAATTTCCAGGAAATAACCCAATCAGGTATTGCTTAATAGAGTCTACTGTCATTAAAATCCAATTCGATTCATTTGGAGAGTGAAATATCACAATTGCAACTGCACCCTAATGGCTTTTGGAAGATGGAATTTGTATAAACTGGGTTAATCCCTTGATCACCAATTCAAATAAAAATAGATAAAACATGAGGAGGCTGGCAGGGGTAAAGGACTTGGAATAGCAATGATGATGCCAGAAGGTGTCCTTCCTGCCAAAGGGAATTGGCATAGGGACAGTCTCTGAGTCCAAGTGCTGGAAATCACAAGCTTGTATAGACCAAAGACAGATCGTCCACGTCCAGCCAGGGAGCAGGAGCTCTGCTGGCCCAGCCAGATCACAAGTGAACTGCCTCTCTGACCTGCACACCTGGCCTCATGCAGAAATTTGCATTTCTTTACATTTAGAGTCTTGCTTTCTGTTAGCCCGCAAGAAGTTTAATGGCTTGTCATGAACAAGTCATATCTTTGGAGAACACAGCAGAGACAGAGTCTCTCTGAGGGGTGAGCTACTCCGTGTTTGTGGAAGAGGCTCTTTCCATGAAGTAGTTAGGGAATTGTTCAGTGAATTCTGACTTTAAACCCAGAAATGGCACCCTGCAGGTCTGAAAGGGATAAGAGCTACCAGAAGGTCCCAGTAGACTTCCAGGGCATAACTTCTTTTCAAAGACTTGGTTAGCAGTATTGCACTCGGCAACCTTAATTACGAGGCTGTTACCTTGGACTTGAAATACGTTGACAATCCATAATAATTAGCAGGAATTGCGATGAAACTGGCAAATTTTTCTAAGATACTACAAGCAAAATGGGATTTCAAAGGCATGTTTACATTACTTTTGATGACAAACCTTCAGTTACCTCACACACCAAAAAATTGGCATGGTATTTACAATTTTGGGGGGGTATTCAGTAAAAAAAGACCCTGCAAGAACCTCTAATAGGCTGTACTTGATTGGCTGTACATTGGGTAGGATGCTTTTGACTGCAAGTTACAGAAAGCCCAGGTCAGAATGATTTAAACAATATAGATAATTTGTGATCTCACATAACAAGAAGACCTGACAGAGGGTTCCCAAACCAGCACTTCAGAAACATCAGCAAGGTCTCACATTCTTTCCATTTTGCCCTTATCAATGAGCTTGATACCTTCTTCTGGTACCAAGATGACTGCCAGAGTTGTGGCATCAAAATGGACACAACCATAGTTTCTGTCCAGCTCTGTCTAGAAGAAGAAAAGGAAACTCTTTATTATTGAGGAAACTCTTCTAGAGACCTCTCAGTAGACTTCCTGTCCCAACTCATTGGCTAAGAGTGGATCATACTCCCTTCCTAAATTGGGCAGTAGTGAGGTGAATAGGCTCGTCAACTGACTACTTAGAGCTACAGACTAATCAGGATTTCCTTCCAGGTCAAGTTGGGGAGAGGTGGCTCTCTGAACAAAAATCCCGCGCACACATACATGTGTGCGTGGCTGTCCAACCATGGCCAACTGCCGAAGTGCACGCTCTCCAGAAGCAGATGCTGAGACAAGGTTTGGGGTATGTTATTAGGGTTCGGTTCCTGTGCAGGGAAGGGGAAGGAAGCAGGACTGGGCAGCGGAAGAAGCTGAACTGTGATGCAGGTCTGAAGAAGCTTTGGCCAAGTGAGTGGAGAGTTTTGGAGCAAATGTTGCCCAGGAGTAGCCTGCGTCGGGTTGACATGACCTGGCCTTTATACCCATCTGATCACTCCCCAGGTGTGGCCTGCTGGGCGAGGCAGCTCTACAGGTGAGGCAGACCTGGAAGAGTGTACTCTCCACTCTGGGCAGAAGGTTCTTCCCTGCAGGGGACGTGGGTGGTGCACCCCCAGGTGTATCACACCCACCAGTGTGCATAACTGCATAAACATGAAAAAAAATATAACCGCATTTCTTTAAAATGATTCTGTAGTCTCTTCTGGCCACTACTCAACACTGATCTTCTTTCTCTGTTCCCAGTCTCAGCTGTTCCAGAGCTGCAGGGTTTTCCTGAATATGGTCACCACGTGTGGGTCATAGATGTTCACAGCTCCAACAGCTCTTGGAGCTCACCTGTTCAATTAGAGAACCCCATGAATTGGGTTAAATAAGGAAGCTGAAGTGCAAATGAGATCTGGGACTGAACCTGAAAATTTTCATGTCATAGGCATTCCATGAATATTCCTCGAATAGAATTACTCCAGGTCACAGACTGAGGATTAGAATCTTGTTCTCCTGACTTCTAGTCCAAGGTTTTTTCTCTGTGAATGTATGCTTCCCTGTGTGTGTGTGTGTGTGTGTGTGTGTGTGTGTGTGTGTGTGTGTAGACAGGGGGTTGGGGGAAGAGATAGAGAGACAGAGAAACAGTTCAAAATGTTTCAATCAGGCAGTCTGGGATTTTACGTTTTATGTGTAGGAGAAGTCAGGAAAATCAGAATGATTTCATTTGGAAAACTGGAGGCAGCTTTATCTGGCATTTAAATAGGATTTGTTTTATGGACAAATAGGTTTCTGTTTTATGTTTTAAGGTCAGAAACTCAAACTTGGATGGGACAGTAGCTTCTAAGCTCAGCCAATTATTGCCATGGGGCAACACAGGCCAAGATGGCCTGCTTTCTCAAGAGAAGCTGGAAATATGGATTTTTAGGTGGTATTTCCAAAATTTCTAATGTTGGTTCAGAAATTTAAAAATATGGTATTTGCCAACTTTAAGCATGTTAGTTTCAAATTCAAATCCTGTGGTTCTCAGCAATTTTGCACCCTCTCCCTCTGCGGAGATATTTGGCCTTACCTGGATTCATTTTTGTTTGTCACAGTGGAGTAAGAAATGCTACTGCGTCCCAGCATCCAGAGACCCTGGGATGCTGCTAAGCATCCTACAATGTACAGGACATTCTCCACAGCAAAGAACTGTCTGGTCCAAAGTGTCAGTAGTGCTGAGGTTGAGAAACTCAACCTGTGCTTTAGTCACATGTTAAAGGGAAAAGACAGAAACTGTCTCTTTTTCCCTGGGACATCCTGCCTGAAAGATGGCAGTTGGGACCTGCCCAAGAACAAAGAGGTAAAATTTCAGGGGTTCAAAAATCAATGCCTTTTAAAATGGTTACGGATCTGCAAATGCTCAAAATCACTAATCACCAGATAAATGCAAATCAAAACTATAATAGATACCTCCTCACAACTGTTAGGATGGCTACTATTAAAAAAGCCAGAAAATAACAAGTTGCAGGTTTGTGGAGAAGCTGGAATCCTTGTGTACTGTTGATGGGACTGTGAAATAGTGCAGCTGCTGTGGAAAATATTATGACAGTTTTTCAAAAAATTAAAAATACAACTAGCATAAGATCTGGAAATTCTACTTCTCGGTATATATCGAAAAGAATTTTAGATCTCCTGAAGATATATTTGCACACCCTTGTTCATAACACCATTATTCACAATAGTCAAAAAGTGGAAGCAACCCAACTGTCCACTGATGGATGAACGAATAAAGAAAATGTGGTTTATACCTATAGTGGAATACCATGCAGCCTTAAAAATGAAGGAAATTCTGTCACATGCTACAACGCAGATGAACCTCGAGTATGTTACTCTAAGTAAAATAAACCAGGGACAGAAGGACAAATACAGTATGATTCCACTTATATTAAAGTATCTAAAGTAGTCAAATTCGTAGACATAAGGAGTAGAAAGGTGATTACCAGGGGATGGGAGGAGAGGGCAAAGGGGAGTCATTGTTTAATGGCTGTAGAGTTTCAGTTCTGCAAGACGAAAAAGTTCTGGAGATCTATTTTACAATAATGTAGATATACTTAACACTACTGAACTGTACACCTACAAATGGTTAAGATGGTAAATTTTGTGATATGTGTTGTTTACCACAATAAAAAAAAAAAGGTGATTGAGCTGAAAAATAGTCCACCAATAAATTCTAATCTCATTGTATTTGAAATCAGTTATGCCAAGGCATTTTTGAAAAACAAACAAAAACAACAACCAAAAAATCAACCCAAACCACATTTTTCTCTGCATTTGAGGAGAGAAACAGCTAAAGAGTTAGTCCTGTGGCTGTGTGAACAGGTGGTCAGAATTGTTAAGTGTTGTGCATCGGGCCTTCTATCCTCCCAGACTCCTCAGGGCCCAGTGTTCTGATGAGTAATGTGATTGGATCACTAAGGAGTCTCCTGCTCTGAACAGGTGGTGGGATGAGTCCTCCTTTCTGTTGGAAATGAAAACTGTCACTGTTGTGCCTTCTCCCCCACTCCATGGTGAATGACACTGACTCTGTTCTTCAAAACTTCCAGAATTCGGTTTCTGATCTGAAAACCAAGATTTTAGAATTCTGAAGTTTCTTTCTCTGTCTAAAAAAAAAAAAATCTCTGCTATGTGTTTAAAATACCTATTCTGAAATCAATTACATTTTTCATTCTGGGCTGTAGACAGTGAGTTTAGAAGGCCATCCCCGTTGTCCGGAGTGAGGTGAGAGGAAAGTAGGATGGGTGGAGAATCTCAAAACACCATCCCAATACTCATGTTGCCTTCTTTGGCCTACTGCAAGCTCGAGGGCAGGGTCTATGTCTTCATCTTGTGCCACCACGCTTGGTTGACACGATAGGAGCTTACTAAGAATGTGTTTGAATCAAGGAAGGAATGAAGCAGTGGGCGATTTGACCTCTTTGTTTCTTCTCACCTATTAAAGCAGGGTTAACAATCTTAGGGGTGACCTAAGCTGTTTTCCTCCACTCCCTTTGGGTGACCCATTCCCTTCCCTTATTAAAAATTGCTCTCAGGAAAGGCCCACCTGTGGTTTTGCCCCACATGATGCACTGGTCAGTGGGTTATCTTTCCAAAGTCTGTTTGCTTCTTAAGCCTTGTCTGTGCTGTGAAATGGAAGAGCTGTCTTTGTGAGAAGGATTTTCAGGTGCAATTTGTTGGGAGGGACTTTCTGAGGCAGTTGGTCCCTTCCTGGGCCCCCAGCTCCACTGAGTACATAATCTGCTTTGCTTACACTGAAGGCTGGCCCTGATAATCCCTGCTTCACCTTCATCACCAGGCTGTCAGGAGGATAAAGTGGGATGATGGATGGAGGGGTATTTTGAAAAGTTAAAAGCTCCTCACAATTGTGAGTTGTTATTGTTATTAATCCACAGTGTCAGAGAGACATTCCTCTTGAAAAGAGTCCCATCCCCGAGGAGACTCGGGGCAGTTTGGAAGGAGGTATCACTTATTGGTTTCTTGTTCTTAGAGCAAAAAAACTGCCCCCAGTGCACACAGAGTGAATAGGATGAAAAGTTGTTCTTAAAAGCAGCATGGATAAAGGGCTCCCCTCTCCCCTTTCAAAGCCTCTAAAAGTTGTAAACTTTGCTTTGGCAGGTTCATTGCCAGATGACAGGGAGCCAGTAGCCTCGCTTTTGCCTCTCTGTTCCTACATCCCTTTCTTTACCCTCTCACCCCTCCTCAGTTATTTTAGAACAAGTCTCAGCTTGGAGCTGATCGTCAACTTCTGGAAAGCTGAATTGGTGCCTAAGTATTTGGCTTGGCTGCGTGAGGGGAGAGGGGCTTGCTTCTGCAGGAAGAGGACAGGGGTGCAAGCCGGGGAAAGGCTGGGGAACCGAGAGGGGGCAGGGGGCCTTAGTCCAAGTTTGCGTGCTCACTCTCTAGCCTGTGCTTCTGTATTCTGCTCACAGGTCGACCGGGAGAGGGTGGTGGCCTGGGGGGAGTGTTTGAGGCAGTCAGGTCCTGGGTCTGATGAGGATTCTGACTGTTGGTCAGAGTTCTTTAAATCTGAGGTCAATTGCTGGAAAATAAATCATGAAGCGGGAGAGAGGTGGTTGGTGGGTATTTATGGTGGTGACTTGTTGTCTTATACAAGGAGCTGTTTCCATTAGTACTCTTTTCAGGTGGGAGTGGGAAAGCCCTGCTGCCTTTCCCTCATCACTGGCTGTTTTCACCCTTTTCCTGGGAAAGGCTGGGGTTTTTGTGAGAGGCCATGTATTGGCCGGAGTTCCTGGGACCGGGTTGGGCAGCACAGGGGGAAGCTGTGGGTTGAGATGCCATCCTCTGCCCTTACTGAGGTGAGCACATTGAGCCCCACCGTTCCTTGAGAGCAGCCCCGAAGGTGAAGGGCCTCCCCTCGCAGCTGCTTGGGGTGTGGGCAGGCCAGGAAGCATGGCTGTTTTTTGTGTGGGGTATAGGAGAAACTGTCTTCTGTACTCTAGAACCCTCAAGGGCTCAGCTGAGCATGCCCAGAATATGGCTTCTTTTCTCTCGTTCTTCCCGCTGAGTGAAAAACCCTTCTTCCATCCAAATTCAACTCACCCCTGTCCCCACCAGGGCTCTGCCCAAATCCCACCTCCTCCTGTACTTTTAGACCAGTCTTCTCATTACATTCCAAACACCCAGAACCCTGTTTATACCCATCACACGAGGGGGCTCTTGATGACCTGAAATTCCATGTAATCGGCACATGTGAATTTATTTTTGTCTTACCATTTATTATGTATGTCTAAAGAATTTCACTGTATGTGTTATATTCTTCTTGAAAGAGTTCATTTCTTTAGGACAAATGATACGCCCCACTCCTTTTATATACTTTTCAATTCCAAACTTTATACCAAACATAGTAAGCATTCTAAAACCCATTACTTTCTTGGGCACGGGAGGAAGCTCCTGACAGTTTTGCTGCGCTGGGAGAGCTGGATAGTCATGCTTGGATGGTGGTCATACAGGAAGGGGAATAGAATGGCACCTTAAGTTTCCATAGCTGCTTCAAAGCATAGCCTTTTAATACACAGGGTGTTCAGGTCGCACGTTCTTATTTCCTGGTCCAGGTGTGACATCAGATAAGTAGACTTTGCATTTTGATGTTTTCCTGTATAGTAGGTGCAATCAGGGATGTGATTGTTTTTCTCTCCACCAATTCATACCTGGTTCTCTAAGATTTTTCATATTAAGAATTGTTTTAAGAAATTAATGTTAAAATGCTACCAGTGTTCACTTCCCTGACGGCATAACAGACACTGCTGGTGCCTGCCTAGATCCTTTACCAGTTCTGAGAGCCCATAACCCAGTCTCCCTTCACTTTGCTTCCAGGCTGGCAACAATGGCCTTCTTCACAAGGTGCCCTCAGGCCACTAGGGTTGCTTGGATCACAGCGTGAGGGCCAGACATGCCTGGGGTTCCCATCTGCCCTGAGGTGGCTGGCAGCAAATGACTGACCATGTGGGAGTGAGAAGGGCCAGCTCCTTGCCTCAGTGTGAGACAATGTGTGCCCCAGAATGCCCTGTGCAATCAGGGTGAGGCTGAGGCTTGGAATCACACCCATGCTCAGCTCTTTCCTTGTTTTCACCTGCTTTCCCACTCCCTTCTTGATTCCTCCTGAAAGCACTTCACTGATATATTACTGGCAAGTGAATCACAGACTCACGGTCTGATGCTGGGAACCTGATTTAAGACCAGGGCAGCAGAGGGGAGATGGTGGTGGTGGTGAGGAGGGTGAATATTATGGATAATCTTGATCATGGTTAAAATCAAGCTCCACTGAGTCTTGATCTGGGGGGCACATGATCTATGCCTAGAGCATGTAGGTGGCTGGGGGAGGATGCTTGCAGTATCTGTTTACCTAGCAAGTCTTGGTGATTTGTGGTGTCTGCTGGGACTGCCAGTGGTCTAGAGAGGAGCATTCCAGATTAGGGCTGAGAACCTGGGTGGGCAACAGTCAATTTCTATAGCTCAGATTAAACCACTTCTGGAAGCCAGAGTGTTGGTTGCAGTTGATTTTCTCAGTTTCTGAGATTGGAAGTTGGTGTCACAGTCACGATGGCCCCCACGGGTAGAGGGGAGATTTTGTGTGGCCTGATTCTTAGTGAACTGCTGTCTGGGTGCCAAGGTGAAGGGATTCAACCTTCGTGAGTAAACATTTCCTTCCTTTATTTTAAATTCAATTTATTTTATTTTAAACTCAAATTTGCTACTTTTCACTGTGGTCACAATGTGGATGTGTTTCTGTGTGAATTAAAGCAAACAAAGGCATACATTTTTTTCCCAGAAATTTGAAGCTGAGAAGGAAAACTTATCTGTCTTGGCTAAGCAGTTTTTTCTCTCTCCTCCACCCATCACCCTTCTTGGATTTTTTTTTTTTTTTTTTTAACACTATCATATGAGTCAGAATGGGTGTATCACTTTTAATTATTGTTGATTACCATTCATGTTGGAACAGCTACCTTGTAACACCATCTCCTATCAGAAATAAATGCCGACTTAGTGACCTGCATGAGATAGCTGGTGACCCAGCCCACAGGGGAGATGGCAGGCAGCCGCCTGACGCTTGTTGAATTAAGAAGTGTGACTGTAGTAATTAGCAGTGAGTTTCCAGCACAGGATGGAGTAGATTCAGGGCAGAGCCCAGTTGTCACATGGGTTGACCCCGGTGCGGGAGAAATGAGGGATTTGGGATTGGGGCCTGGAGGGTTGGGGACGGGGTCACGGGAAAGAAGGTCAGTAGCAGAAACCAATTTGACATCCCTGAGCTTGTAATAGGATTTACCCTGGGCTCACAGACCTTGGAGGTGTCACCTCTGCAAAAGCGGGTTGACAGTTCTGCAGCCCTGGAGTGTGTAATTGGGACCAGAAGAGTTAAGTCTTGACTGCTTTGCCTCTAGTATGTACTTAATGGATCACAAACAAAAAGGAAGAGACACAGTGTTAAAATAGAACTGGGGCACAGATTGAAATGATACGTGATTACTAGCAGTTGTACAATTCATGGAAAAAATGTGCATGCGGGTCTTTTAGGAAGTGTAAATAAAGCAGATAGATTTATGGAGGGGGGAAGTATGCCTTACACACCCATCTCCTATATCAACAAATGTTGCCCTCAAGGTAAAATTAAAAAAAATGTTCTAAGCTCGTATCAGTCACACCCATTTATTTTGGGCATAATTTGTGCACTCTTTGGAAGTTGGCAAGAACAGGAATGTTAGGGCCAACATTTGGTCTTGCTTCAGGAGTTTCTATGAATACGAATGCCTGAAGTTTACATAGGCTTATGCCGTCTCTATAGCAACATGTGTTTGTTGTGAAAATCTCGCCTTTTAAAGTCAAGAATTTGTATGTTAACCTCAAATTCAACACGCTACCTAATTCTGGTGTTTTAAAACACTTTTAGGACTGTTGCATGTTCAATATTGGATTGGATTGGACTGGAGGGAGAGTTGATGAGTGTCCTTGGAAAATACACTCTCTCTGTTTCTCTCTCTCACTGAGAAGCGAAGCCCTTGCTTTTGGAAGTTAACCTTAACGTGCCCCCCAGATGGAGCCAAATGAGTGGAACTTCAGCCCATGGAGCTGCTCTGGCAGATCTGAGAGCCCAGTTTGAATCACCAAAGGACAAATTGTTGTTGATTGTAATTTTTCCACCGAGTGTTTAGAACTTGGGAAGACTTTGGGGACTACGTGTTCGGCTGGCCCTGGTCCTTCAGGGCCTGGAGAGCAGAAAAGGGCTGCATGGGCTCCAGCACGCACGAGAGACAACAGCCCACATCTTTTTGTCACACTGAGGCCCAGGGACTCACCTGTGTAGTTCCATTCCTGGCGGGCTTTTGTATGGTGGTGGCTGTTCTTGCCCTTAATGGGATTCTTGATGGAATTCTAGTTAGATACCAGTTGTAGTTGGGAACTTGAGTGTATTTACTGGTTCCCCAGTGCTGGCTTTTGGCAAAATTTTGGTGTGCCTTATATCCACAGCCTCTGGGCTCTGATATCCTACTTCTTTTTAGTGATGCCCTTTCCTATCCTCAGTCCTTCCCAGTATCCTCAAACTCTCCCCTCCCTGACTTCAGAAGAGAAGCAAGTCAGCTCTTTTATGTTGCTGTGCAAGAGAGGGGTGCTTTTGGAAAGAGCAGTGGGCTTGGAACAAGAACTGGCTTCCACATTAGAATCTGGGACCTGCTTCTTAATAGTGATGTATCCATGGATGGTTTGCAGAAACTCTTAAATCCTCCATTTTGGCATAAAGGAAAAGAAAATAGTACCTGCTTGAATAAGATAATGGATGTGACAGAGCTTTGTAAAATTTTCAGCAACTATTCAAATGCAAGTCTATTACTATCGCTTTAATGAGGAATGGCAAATAGCTTTCCATTCACATCCCAACTTTGTTCAATTGTTGGTAGCTGCTTGGAGTGTTGTGCTGAGAATTCTGAGATGATCTCACAAGGAGGAAAGTGCTGAGATTGATTGGTGATGTCTGTCATTGGCACAGGGAGGCTGGAAGGGTGCTCCCCAGTGTAAAGTATTGGCACTCCTCGCTCCATTTGCTTTTCAAGAGGGATAGAGAATGTGAAATAAGGGGATAAATATTTACCAGTAAAATTTCAGGTGTCAGTGCATGGAGAAAGCATTATTTTGAGGAAATAGACCTCGCAATGCCCAGAATCAAGCATGTGTATAGTTCTGACTCTGTCTATGGAAGAGAACTCTCATATTATTTCCCAAGGCTGTTCTCCTGGTTGCGTGGTTAGGAAGATGCTAATAATTGGGACTAGCATTGCATCTTCCCTTTCTGTTGTTCGTTGGTCAAAACATCTCTTCCATACATTTTGACATTTGGTAAGATTCAGTTTAGCACTTGGCTCTTTGTTATTCTATCCTGATCTCTAATGGTTTATTTAGTTTATTTTATTATTTTTTATTGAGGTATAATTGACATATAACATTATATTAGTTTCACGTGTATAACACAATGATTTGATATTTGTATGTATTGCAAAATGATCACCACGATAAGTCTAGTTAACATCCATCTCCATACAGTTACAAAAATTTTTTTTTCTTGTGATGAGAACTTTTAAGGTCTACTCTCTTAGCAACTTTCAAATATGCAATCCAGTATTATTAACTATCACCATGCTGTACATTACATGTAATTACCTTACATGTAAAGACTAATGATTTTTAACTATATGTACACATTCATCTGTGAAACTATAAATTGTTTGAAGGGAGGGATTATGTCCTACATTTTCTCTCCTCTTGATTCCTGGTCTAGAATAGGATATGTAATTATTTGCTTAGCAAATTCTGAATTGGTCATTACATTTTTTTCTTGTTATATGTACAACATGAATTTTGGAAAATTTGAAAAATAAAAAACTGAAAGAATCAAGTAAAAATAGGTTATAATATTATAACTAGAGATAATTGCCATTACCATTTGGTGTTTCCTGCCAGCATTTTTTCCTAGGTGCATATTTAGATATAACTTCTAAAATAGGTGAGAGCATACTCTGTATAATTATGTAATCTAGTTTTTCCTTTTATGTTGCATTATAAGTACATCTCTGAATCTTTAAATCAGTCTTCATAAACAAAATGCTTAAATTTTAATTTTTAAAACTTCAACTGTTTATTAGTTTGTGACTTAAACAGTAATGCCCATTCATTGTCCAAAAAACCTTGAAAGATACAGAAAGATATGGAACGAAAAGTAAACAAACTTCCTCCCCTCATCTACCTCATTCCCTCACCTCCTGTGGTCCCCTTCACCCTTTAAAAAAATTGTTATTTATTTATTTATTTATTTATGGCTGCATTGGATCTTCGTTGCTGTGCGTGGGCTTTCTCTAGTTGTGGCGAGTGGGGGCTACTCTTCGATGTGGTGTGCGGGCTTCTCATTGTGGTGGCTTCTCTTGTTGCAGAGTACGGGCTCTAGGGTGTGCGGGCTTCAGTAGTTGTGGCACACGGGCTCGGTAGTTGTGGTGCATGGGCTTAGTTGGTCTGTGGCATGTGGGATCTTCCCAGACTAGGGTTAGAACCCATGTCCCCTGCATTGGCAGGCAGATTCTTAACCACTGCACCACCAGGGAAGTTCCCCCTCCCCCTTTTTAAAAACAATTTCTTATGTTTCCTTCCAGACATTAATTTTATATTCGTTGACATATAAAATACGGTTCATATTATTACAGTTTTTCAACATGACTTTTGCACTTATTATATCATGGAATCTTTTATGTTACTGCATTCAAAACCATCCCATTCTTGTAAACTGCTACAAGGTATTCCATTCTATGGAAATCTCATTCTTAACCAAACTCTTATTGGTGGGTATTTGATGGTTTCCATTTTTTTGCTATTATAAACAGCACAGCATTGAACATCTTTACACATATATTTGTTTGCACAAGTGTGAGTGTTTATGTAAGATTAATTCCTAGAGTGAAAATTCTGGACTAAGGGGAGGGTTCACATTTAAAATATTGAAAGAGAAGGAAAAATTACCCTACCAAAATGTTTATCTATTACATTCTTACCAGCTACATGTGAGCTTTCTGGTTTCAAATATTATCAACAATATTTTCATAATGAGGAGGTCTAGGGTATCCTGACTACTGTTCCTTTAAAATTAATATTTCTTTTCTATTTTCACATGGATTATTTTTCCAGATACCATGGAATCATTTTGTCAGATTTCTACCCTCCCAACACAATGGACGAACAAAATCTCTTTTTGTGACTTGGATTGGGATTGTAACCAAAAGTGGGGTCCAGCTGCTCACTGCTCAAAAGCCAATAAAGAGGCAGGGTTGGTGAAAGGAAAGTTTGCTTTATTTTGGATGCCAGCAAATGGTGGTGGCGAAGGGCGGACACCTGTCCAAAGGCCAACTCCCCCCCTCCTACAATCAGTGGGCAAGAGCCTTCATAGGTTGAGGGAGGGGGCTACATGCAGAAACAGCACAGTCATCTCTGACCATCATCTTGAAATTGGTCATCGGTGGTCTGACCAGCGTCACCTTGATTGTTTTAGTACATTTAGTCTTCAGTTCCAGGGTCGGTTTGTTTCCATTTCTTTGAGGCCAGTTCTCGGAATTGTGGCAGCTTATGTCATGGCTACAGCCTGGTCATCATGTTGTTAACTTCTTCTACCTGGTGGGGCTTTCACTATCTATAAGACAGCTCACAGGTGATGGCTCAGAATGTTACCTACAGCCCTTGAGAATGAACTAAATGTCTTTGACTATGCTTAATGACTGAACTTTTATTATTTGGTCTCTTTTGACTGTTTTCCTTTATTTCTGCATTTTCTCATTTCTTTGGCTAAGGTTTTTCCACAGGCAAAAGGCAGTCAGGGAACATGGTGGGCATAGACCATAGGGTCCTGCTTCGTTTCAGGATGACGTTTAATTTATAGAATAAGATGGAGAGAATTGACATCTTTACTGACACTTCTTATCCAAGAACACAGTCTTTGTTTCCTTTTATTCAGACTTATTTTGTGTTTTTCAATAGAAGCAAGCATCATTCTTAAAAGCATTATGTATAATACTCTGTCTATGGATTAACTAGAATTTATGTGTTATTCCCTTATTTCTGAACTATCGGATCATTTCCCATCTCTTTCTAGATTTGGCAGTGCTGCTGTGAGCATCAGTGTGCTTTGCTTTTGGACTGAATTTTGCTGATTTCCTTCGAATATATTTCCAAAAGTGGATCAAAGGATCCGGGCATTTAAAAAGCTCTTGGTAGCTATTGGGAGATTGTGAATTTTTAGAAAGGCTCAAACGATCTACTTTCCTACAAGATGTATAAGAGTACCTATCTGACTGAACCTTCACTAGCATTTCAAGTTAACATTAATAGAAACTTAGCTTTAATGGGAATGAGGTGTGCGGAGGAACACAGCAGTGTGTGGCTGCCTCTGCCTGTTTGTGAATAAATCTTTTCTTCTTTTCTCCTTTGCTGAATGCTTTCCTCCCAGTAGAGTGAAGAGACAGTGTTCATACTTTACTAAGACTTTGGAGACATGTAGTTTAGTAAATTCTTAGTTCTTTTGGAAATTTCAATTGTCCATGGACATCTAGGAATGGAGGGTAGATTTGGAGAGGTGTATTTCCTTTTTTGCTATGATAAAATTGTCTAATAGCACATAAGACAGTTGAGGATCACTCCACCCCCTGCAACACACACAAGAATGACTGAGACCTTGCAAATTGTGCAGAGTAACTTGGGCTGGAGGTGGGCCAAGAGGGAGAGCGGTGCCCCAAGGGGCCTCTGGAACAAAAGGGTTCCTCCTGCTTTCCAATAGAAAATGTCAGTTGGATTCCCCATGCCTAGAACCCATTTTAACAAGCAGAATCCAAATTTACTAAGAAAGCCTGGGATGGACACCCAGACAACCCTCCTCCTAAATGCTTCTTTGTTGTGGGGTTATCATTCACTCCTGTGTACTTTGGCAGACACTGAGCATGGGCATTAGACACTTAGAATGCTCTCCTTCCATCTGAAAACCCCTTTTGCGGCCACAACCTTGCCATAGAACCCCCTCCATCAGGATTTTTTTGTGGGGTGGGTCGTGCTTTTATAGGGCAGTGTCTTTCAGGGCAAGTCTATTAGGCTTGTAGGATTTTTTTTTTTTTTTTTTTTTTTTTTGCGGTACGCGGGCCTCTCACTGTTGTGGCCTCTCCCGTTGCGGAGCAACAGGCTCCGGACGCGCAGGCTCAGCGGCCATGGCTCACGGGCCCAGCCCTCCGCGGCATGTGGGATCTTCCCGGACCGGGGCACGAACCCGTGTCCCCTATATTGGCAGGCGGACTCTCAACCACTGCTCCACCGAGGAAGCCCATAGGCTTGTAGGATGTTTTAATTGGGGCAGCATAATTGTAGGGTGCTACAAGGGCCCTGGCAAGGGATACTTTATAAATCAGATTATTATGCTTAGCTGTGTCAACGGGCATTTATATGCCTTAAATCCTTCATACAGCGATGGGATAATAGCCCTTAAGGCCATAGTTACTATTTTGGTTGGGCCCACTTGTAAAAGTGGATCTTTTTTTTATTGTGAAGCTGTTTTCAGTTAGAGGAGTACATAAAACCCTTTAAAAGACAGAACTTCAATTTTGTAGTTGCTGTCATATAGTTTAAATGGTGTTCTACTATATATGTATGTGTGTAAACATGTAAATATATATATATATATTTAAAAAGCTTAGAACCGAACAGTTAAATTTGTGCTCCTGAAGCAAGACTTCTTAATAATGGAGGACTACAAATCTTACTGGAATCTGGCTAAATGCACGCCCTTTCTCCTGATCAGTAATAATTTTGAACTTTTGGGAGACAGATTCTCTTTGGTTTTGTAATGTCATTTCTCAGAGGTTCGGGTGCCCCTGGAAGACTGCAGCCTAGTGATGGGCAGGAGTGTGGAGGATACATGCTCTGTGACTTACTCTGGGGGCTTGAACACTCTGGTGTGTCTTGACGAGGTTTTGCACATCCAAGGCAGACAGAGTGCCTGGCTGGCTCAATGGTAGGTCCTTGAATGGATTGTGGGCAGCTAGCCATGCTAGTTGGGCTGTGTAGATGTGGCTGGAATGGGATAAGACTGAAAACTGCACGACAAGGGGGATGGGTTATTTCCCAGATAGAGAGGATCTGGGGCAGTGGGGAGGTCCCACATTAACAGCAAACACCCGTGTCTGCCACTGATTCCCTTTATTTACAGTGAGAGGGCTGTCTCTCCCTTCCAAGGGCACACACCTGCGAACACCCGCTCCATTTTGAGGGAGGTGACTGGGAATATTCCGAGGAAGTTGCTCTGAGGGTGGAAACTTTGTCCTAGGTACCTGAGAACTGAGGAATCAGAGGATGGGACAGATTTCTCCTGGTCTTACTATGTACTGACAAAACTAAGTTTGGAGACTGTGGACTTGTTTCTTCTTTCTCTCTTCTCCCTGACTGCCTGTCCTCTTTCTGGTGCTGAATTTGTTAGTCTGAAGGACCAGCCATCGATGTGGTTTCCACAGCCCTGCTCAGGCTGTTTCAGCCTCCCCTTCCCTACGTAAACCCCGTCAGCCCTGTTCCCACATTCGCTCCCAACATTTCTCCTGTATGTGACCCCAGGCCTCTTGTCTGTCTTTTCCCTTCTTGTATATCTGCATCAGGCTATCTCTTCTTTGAAGATTTCTCTCACCACTCTGGGTGTTGCAGACATTAATTATACCAGCTGTTTGGGGTTTATCCTTCCCCACCAGGTATTTATAAACCAAAGAGGCGGTGTTAAGACTTTGTCTCCTGGAGGTGATGAACCTGATCTGAGTCCTGCTTCTGTCCCCTGCTGGAAGTATAATCCTGGATATGACAGTTCACCCCTCTGAGCCTCAGTTTCTCATGGAAGACTTGAACCTACCTCATTAATCATGAGGATTAAACATGATTCAAAGCTGTTAAAAGATCTTATCATGGTGGCAGTGGATAGAAAGCACTCAGGAAGAGTTACTTGCTGTCATTGTTGCTGTTATTATTATTTTGATAGACACGTCATGTCCTGACATCGTCATAAGGTCCTCGAGAGCTTCCTTGTATCCACCAGAGCACCTGTATCTGTACCTACAGGTGATCTTCGGTGGGGGGGGGGGGTGGGCGTTGAGGACAGCACAGGCCTCATCTCCTCCCACTGCTGACCCTTTGGTTTCTAGAACAAGATATTTGGCAGCCCAGAGGCCCTGCTGAGGTTCTTGGCAAATAAACAATAGCATGTTCTTTAGGAAGCAAATAAGGTGACTCTCCATCGACCTGCAGTTTCCTGAGTGTGTATGTGTGTGTGTGTGTGTGTGTGTGTCTGTCTGTCTGTCTGTGGTGGAGGGACGTGAGTGTGGCAAAGAGATGAGGGCTTGCAGAGGCGGGGTGAACAACAGGGAGCTGGTTTCCCTTTTGTCCTGTAGCTTGCTGTTTTTGGAGGCCACATGGTTTAGGGGAAAGAGGACAATGTTAGAGTCAGAAGGCCAGGGATTTCGGGGCCCAGTTCTGCCACTTGCCAGCTATGTAAGACTGGGAGATTCACAGTCTTTGGGGACTGAAGTCTCCACACCTGTAAAGCTGTGCTATTGTACTTCTCAGGGCTGTGGAGGAATCCACTGAGGTAGTCCCCTGTACCTGCTGTGTGAAAAGTGACACAAATATTAGCTGTTGTAATCGGACATGTCCTGATTGCATTAGTGTAGCTCAGTGATTCCCTTTTTCTTAGCCTTCCTGCCGTGTTCTACCCTGCCTCTTTATTTGCCCCCTCTCTCCTTCTCCTTCTTCCATTGCTGGGGCAGATCTTTAGTCTGGAAGGAAAGAGCAGAGGGAATGGAGCTCCAGATCTCTGGCTGGGTCCTCTGCACTGCTCTCACTTGGAACACTTCCCTCACGCCTTTCAGACTGCTCGGTGATGAAGTGGGATGATCCAAGTCTGTGCTCAGAGTTCCTTCTCCCCTCACGCGCATTCCTCAGTGTTACTCTTATCTCCCCGCTAGAGCGTGTGTTTGTTTGGGAAAAAAGATTATGGTTTGTATGGCTCTGTACAAAGGTGGGAACATGGTGAGCAGTTAGGAATTGTTTCCTCAGTGGCACTGCTTGCTGGGGATGGATGAGAAAAATGGGACAAATATCCATATAGCCTGTGGATCAGTAGCCCCTGGAGGGCACGCTTGAGTGGTGGCCCAGAGGGACATGGGCTCAGGCTCCTGACCTCTCTTTTGCGTAGAGTATAGACTTGAGAGGTGGTCTCCAGGATGGAGAGGTGGGTGAGATCTGGCGGTGACTCGCCAGGCAAACACTTGTGTTTTGTTTTCTTTTTGAAATATAAGTAGCAGAAACCATCCTATGGCTATTTAATAATTAATGAAGATATGTGTTTATAAAGACTAATCAGGAAAAAATATTTAATAAAAAATACAGATCTTTTCAAGAGAGACAGCTATAAATAGATATAAAAATAAGGGAAATAAATTATGAATAACTTCACCTACTAAATTTGGAAACTCTATATGAAATGAGAACATTTAGAGAACACTATTAAATGGCTGTGTTGGTTAAAGGAGACACAGAAAAAACTTGAATAAACAGGTAAGCACCAAAAATTGAAATAGCAGTCAAAGACCTCCTCTCCAAAAAGGCACCTGGCTCAGACAGTTTTACAGTTCACTTCTAGCAACCTCAAAATAGAAAAGAGAAAACAACAAAAGCTGCCCCACTCATTTTTGAGTTGAATATAATCTTTATTCTAAAATTGGATGATGGCATTTAATACAGCTCAATACCTGTTTGTAATGAAAAACTTAGAAAGGCATTTAATACAGCTCAATACCTGTTTGTAATGAAAAACTTAAAGCACAAATTACACTTAGTGGAGAAAGGTGCATTCCATTTAAGGTCAGAGAGACAAGATAAGGACCTCCATTATCATTCACTAGTGTTACCACAATACTGGGCTTCCTAGCCAAGACTATAAATAAAGAAAAAGAAATTAGAGGTGTGAATTAGAGGGGAAGGAATGAAACTGTCATTATTTGCAGATAATGTGATCATTATATGGCAAAAGCAACAGATTGAACTATTAGAATTAAGCAAGGCTGTCAGATGCAAGATCAGCTTATGAATATCAAGAGAATTTCTCAACACCAGCAAAAATAGATTAAAACATATAATTAAAAAAAGAATAATATTCATGGAAGCAACCAAAACTATGAAATATTTAAGGATTAACAAAAAATAGATAAGACTTCTATAGAAGAAATATTGAAAGTCTTAAAAGCTATAGAAGGAAGTCAGAAGAAATGGTCAGAGTAATTTCTATGTATTTGAGTGGGATGACCATATAACATTATGTTTATTCTCCCCAAATTAACTTTTAAAGTCAAGGCAATCCCAAGAAAATTCCAGAAGGATTATTTTTTAGGAGTTTAATAAATGTGTTTTAAAAGTTGTATGGAAAAGTAAATGTTCATGAATAACTCACAAGTTTGCAAAAGGAGAATGAAGAGAGAGATCTTACCCTATCAGATATGGACACATTACTAGCTGTAATGTGGCAAAAAAACAGAGAAACAGAGCAGTGTAACAGAGAGCTCAGCAGCAGACCATGTGTATAAAGGAACTTCTGAAATGATAAAGATGAGCTGCTAATAAAGTTGGATCCTGTGGCCAATTCGATTCCCAAAGGTGATTGCAACATTCCCTCCACTCCCACGTATGCTTTTTTACAATGTGACTTTGACACTTTTCCCATTGAAAGGTGGCTTATATGTTTCCTCCCTTGATTCTTGGCAGGTTTTGACTACAGTGGAAGTAATGCTTAGTGATTTCTGAAGCTGGATGATATAAAGTGGTACAGCCTTTGCCGTTTTTCTTTTTTTCTTGGAACTTAGCCACCATAATGTGAGGAAGCCCAAACAGTCTGTGACAATCAAGGGGCAAGTGGGAAGGAACTGCAACCTCCAGCCCTCAGCCTTGGTTGAACTACCAGCTGACAGCCAGCCATATGAACTTGCCAGCCATAAGTGAGCCATCTTGAAAACACATCCTTCAGCCCCAGGTGAGTCGTCTCAGCTGCCACTCCATGGCACAAAGATGAATCATCCTCGCTAATCCCTACCTACAATGCAGGTATGTGAACAAAATAAATGTTTATTTTAGTTTTAAGCCATTACATTTTAGAGCATTTTGCTATACATTGTTTTTTTAAACAGCTCTCTGGCTCACACCATATACAGATATTGACTCTAATCATTAAAGGTAAAACAGTACAGTTTGTAAAACATTATGTAGGAGAACATCTTTGGACATAGGAATGGGGAAAGATTTCTTAAGCAAAACCTCAGTTGCACAAATCATAATTGAAAAATTGGTGAATTTAATTAAATAGAAATTAAATAATTCTGCCCAATGAGGAATTGATAAAGTTAACAGACAGATAATAGTTTGGAAGAAGATGTGTGTAAAGTATCAAATTCTAAGGGTCTAATATTTGAAATTTACAAGGAGCTGTTGCAAATCAATAAGAAAAGGATAGGAACCTCTATGAAAAAGTGGGCAAAGGGATAGAAATTGGGTAGTTCACAAGGAAACCCATTTGACTAAAAAGCATATGAAGATGTTAAAACTCACTAGTAATTAGAGAAATAAAAATAAAAAAAATAAGATGTTGTACCCATCAGGCTGGCAGCACTTGGAAAGCTGAGAGTATTCGTGTCCTAAGGCAGCTGTATCAAAGTATAAAAGACCAGGTGGCTTAAATAACATAGATTTATTATCTCCTAGTTCTGGAAGCTAGAAGTTCAAAATCAAGGTGTTGGCAGGGCTGGTTCCTTCTGAGGGCTGTGAGGGAGTATCTGTTCCGTCCCTTTCTCCTAGCTTCTGGTGGTTTGCTGGCGACCTTTGGCATTACTTGGCTTAGAGATGCATCACTCCAATCTCTGCCTTCATCTTCACATGACATTCTCCCCACACCTTTCTCTTTACATTGTCTGTGTATGTCTGTCTCTGTGTCCAAGTTTCCCCCTTTTATAAGGACATCAGTCATATTGGATTAGGGCCCACCCTAATGACTTTATCTTAATTTGACTGCATCTGCAAAGACCTTATATCCAATTATGATCACATTCTGAGCTACTGGGGGCTAGCTCTTCAGCATATGTTTTTTTGGGGACACATTTCAATCTATAACACTGAGTATTTCTCAGTATTGGTGAGGATGTGAGCTCCAGAAACCCTCAGGCATGGTTGGTGAGAGAAGGGATGGGGGCAGCTTCTTTAGGGAGCACCCTGGCAGTACTTACACTCACACCACATGATTTAACTTTCCTGCTCCTGGGCATATGTGCTTGAGAATTTCCCACATAGATCTGTAAGGAATCTGTATGAGGATGTTCATCGCAGCATTGTTGAGGGAGTGGGGAGCTGGAAGCCTCCTGGTTGTCCATTCTTAGGGTCTGGATATGTAAAATCTAGTGGCTACAGATTATGGAATACTTTGCAGCATTTAGGAGAAATGGACTAGATGCATGCTTGTCAATATGAATAAATCTTGAAAACATCAGGGATAGGATAATATCTAAAACCTGAGAACATACCATTTCTATATGGTAAAATACATGCATGCAAGAAAACAGTCAAAGAATACATACATATAGACACAAAAAATTGTTGTGTATTTTAGGGAGGGAAGTTGGGCTGGGGAATGGAGATGAAAGGAAATTATAAAAAAGTGAGAGGAGAAGAGTTGTGTATAGACCCAAAGCAATAACGTTTTGTGAACCGAGGAATCTGATCAACCCACCTTAAGCCCTAAAACACAAACACCTCCCCACTAAATACTCCACTTGCACTAACTTAATGCTTGCCTTGGGAGATGTTTTCTTGTGTTACTGCTCTTATTCTGTTTGAAAATACTTTCCTCCTATAGGGAGTCTTAGAATCTTAGGGTTGGAACAGCTCTTCCCTTCAACAGCATCTCCTTGTTGAGATATAAGAGAAGCAAGATGCACTTCCTGTCTTTAGGCCAGTTCATCTAGATGGGGAGAAAACATGCTCAAGAAACAATTAGATAATGACCCAAGACAGTGCGTAATTAAGTGTAAAGATGCATGGGGCAAGCCTGCGACCAGCAAAGGCAGAGGTGCTGCTGGGGAAGAACAGGATGTCTGCTCAGGATAAAAACAGACATATGGCATTTTATTGACTTCAGGAGAATTTAAGTGGAGCCACAGGATTTCCCTGGCCCCTGAGCTTGCTGCCTGTTGCCAGGAGTTGTGGGTTTCCAACTGTGCTGCCAGGAGGCTCAGAGGTTGCCCTGACCTGCCTCTGGTGAAGGCGGCCAGCAGGAGGGAGGTGCTCTGAATTTACCACCCAGCTTCAACCAGATTTGTTTTACATGAATCCAGGGCTCTAGATTAAGATGTTGCCTGAAGACAGTTTTTCTGTGTTAAAAATTTTGAAGGCTTCCCTGGTGGCACAGTGGTTGAGAGTCTGCCTGCTAGTGCAGGGGATGCGGGTTCGAGCCCTGGTCTGGGAGGATCCCATATGCCGCGGAGCAACTAGGCCCGTGAGCCACAACTACTGAGCCTGCGCGTCTGGAGCCTGTGCTCCGCCACAAGAGAGGCCGCGATAGTGTGAGGCCCGCACACCGCTTGCCACAACTAGAGAAAGCCCTCGCACAGAAACGAAGACCCAACACAGCAAAAATAAATAAATAAATTAATAAACTCCTACCCCCAACATCTTCTAAAACAAAATTTTTTTTTTTGAAAACTAGAGGCCTACAGAATAAAGTCCCAGTGGCTCAGTGGGTGTACGGGGCCCAGCCTCCCTGATCTGGCTCTCACTGACCTTGTGGGGCTCTTCTGATCCCCGAAACTGCAATTTTCTGGAGATCTCCTTGTTCTTACTCAGCCTCTGTCTGCTGAGTGAATTCCTCGCATCTTTCAAGGTATAGCTCAAGTGTCTTTTTCTCTTTCTCTTTCTCCTCATCAATCAACTTCCCCCAATCAGAGCACATCCCTTCCTCCCTTATTAAAACACTCACTACACATGGTGCTGTGATTGTCTTTGCATCAGGCTATTAGCATCCCATCCCAAAGGTTGAAGGCTAACTTCTCCATCTTTGCAGCTTCAGCATCCAGAAAGGTAACTGGCACATAATAAGTGATAAGTGAACACCTATTGAGGGAATGTGTGACTGATACACATGTGCCTCTTACAGTTTTAAAGACTTAAAAACCCTAAGAAGATTATGTGGCAGAGACTGATGTGGCTTGTAAAGCCTAAAATATTTACTACCTGACCCTTTACAGAAAAATTAGCTGCCCCCTTGGGTCTCTATCAGAAGACACAATGCCAAGGTCGTGGGATTCTATAGGCTGTGAAGAGCCGACAGCACTGGTTAACACCTACTAGTTGACACTTAGCTAAAATAATAGCTCTTATTATGTGCCAGGCACTGTGCTAAGCACTCTACATATATTAACTCATTTAATTCTCCTCTAAATCCTATGAGGTAGGTACTATTACAAGCCCCATTTTACTGAAGAGGAAAATGAGGCACAAGAAGTTTGACTTGACCAAGGTCCCTCAGTGGCTTTTCTTTTTTTATTTTTTAATTTAATTTTATTTATTTTTTTATACAGCAGGTTCTTATTAGTTATCCATTTTATACATATTAGTGTATATGTGTCAATCCCAATCTCCCAATATATCACACCACCACCACCACCCCCTGCCGCTCTCCCCCCTTGGTGTCCATACGTTTATTCTCTACTTCTGTGTCTCAATTTCTGCTCTGCAAACCGGTTCATCTGTACCATTTTCTAGGTTCCACATATATGCGTTAATATACTATACATTTTTTTCTCTTTCTGACTTACTTCACTCTGTATGACAGTCTCTAGATCCATCCACGTCTCTACAAATGACCCAGTTTCATTCCCTTTTATGGCTCAGTAATACTCCATTGTATATATGTACCACAGCTTCTTTATCCATTCGTCTGTCGATGGGCATTTAGGTTGCTTCCATCACTTGGCTATTGTAAATAGTGCTGCAATGAACATTGGGGTGCATGTGTCTTTTTGAATTACGGTTTTCTCTGGGTATGTGCCCTGTACTGGGATTGCTGGGTCATATGGTAGTTCTATTTTTAGTTTTTTAAGGAACCTCCATACTGTTCTCCATAGTGCTGTATCAATTTCCATTCCTGCCAACAGTGCAAGAGGGTTTCCTTTCCTCCACACCCTCTCCAGCATTTGTTTTTTGTAGATTTTCTGATGATGCCCATTCTAACTGGTGTGAGGTGATACCTCATTGTAGTTTTGATTTGCATTTCTCTAATAATTATTGATGTTGAGCAGCTTTTCATGTGCTTCTTGGCCGTCTGTATGTCTTCTTTGGAGAAATGTCTATTTAGGTCTTCTGCCCATTTTTGGATTGGGTTTTTTTTTAATATTGAGCTGCATGAGCTGTTTATATATTTTGCAGATTAATCCTTTGTCCGATGATACGTTTGCAATATTTTCTCCCATTCTGCGGGTTGTCTTTTCATCTTGTTTGTAGTTTCCTTTGCTGTGCAAAAGCTTTTATGTTTCATTAGGTCCCATTTGTTTATTTTTGTTTTTATTTCCATTACTCTAGGAGGTGGATCAAAAAATATCTTGCTGTGATTTATGTCAAAGAGAATTCTTCCTATGTTTTCCTCTAAGAGTTTTATAGTGCCTGGTCTTACATTTAGGCCTCTAATCCATTTTGAGTTTATTTTTGTGTATGGTGTTAAGGAGTGTTCTAATCTCATTCTTTTACATGTAGCTCTCCAGTTTTCCCAGCACCACTTATTGAAGAGACTGTCTTTTCTCCATTGTATATCCTTGCCTCCTTTGTCATAGATTAGTTGACCATAGGTGTGTGGGTTTATCTCTGGGTTTTCTATCCTGTTCCATTTATCTGTATTTCTGTTTTTGTGCCAGTACCATATTGTCTTGATTACTGTAGCTTTGTAGTATAGTCTGAAGTCAGGGAGTCTGATTCCTCCAGCTCCATTTTTTTCCCTCAAGACTGCTTTGGCTATTTGGGGTCTTTTGTGTCTCCATACAAATTTTAAGATTTTTTGTTCTAGTTCTGTAAAAAATGCCATTAGTAATTTGATAGGGATTGCATTGAATCTGTAGATTGCTTTGGGTGGTATAGTCATTTTCACAATATTGATTCTTCCAATCCAAGAACATGGTATATCTCTGCATCTGTTGGTATCATCTTTAATTTCTTTCATCAGTGTCTTATAGTTTTCTGCATACAGGTTTTTTGTCTCCCTAGGTAGGTTTATTCCTAGGTATTTTATTCTTTTTGTTGCAATGGTAAATGGGAGTGTTTGCTTAATTTCTCTTTTGGATTTTTCATCATTAGTGTATAGGAATGCAAGAGATTTCTGTGCATTACTTTTGTATCCTGCTACTTTACCAAATTCATTGATTAGCTCTAGTAGTTTTCTGGTGGCATCTTTAGGATTCTCTATGTATAGTATCATGTCCTCTGCAAACAGTGACAGTTTTACTTCTTCTTTTCCAATTTGGATTCCTTTTATTTCCTCTTCTTCTCTGATTCCCGTGGCTAGGACTTCCAAAACTATGTTGAATAATAGTGGTGAGAGTAGACATCCTTGTGTTGTTCCTGATCTTAGAGGAAATGCTTTCAGTTTTCACCATTCAGAATGATGTTTGCTGTGGGTTTGTCATATATGGCCTTTATTATGTTGAAGTAGGTTCCCTCTATGTCCACTTTCTGGAGGAAATTTTTTATCATAAATGGGTGTTGAATTTTGTCAGAAGCTTTTTCTGCATCTATTGAGATGATCGTATGGTTTTTCTTCTTCAATTTGTTAATATGGTGTATCACATTGATTGATTTGCGTATATTGGAGATTCCTTGCACCTCTGGGATAAATCCCACTTTTTCATGGTGTATGATCCTTTTAATGTGTTGTTAGATTCTGTTTGCTAGTATTTTGTTGAGGATTTTTGCATCTATATACATCAGTGATATTGGTCTGTCATTTTCTTTTTTTCTAGTATCTTTGTCTGGTTTTGGTATCAGGTGATGGTGGCCTCATAGAGTGAATTTGGGAGCTTTCCTTCCTCTGCAATTTTTTGGAAGAGTTTGAGAAGGATGGGTGTTAGCTCTTCTCTGAATGTTTCATACAATTCACCTGTGAAGCCATCTGGTCCTGGACTTCTGTTTGTTGGAAGATTTTTAATCACAGTTTCAATTTCATTACTTGTGATTGGTCTGTTCATATTTTCTATTTCTTCCTGGTTCAGTCTTGGAAGGTTATACCTTTGTAAGAATTCGTCCATTTCTTCCAGGTTTTCCATTTTATTGGCATAGAGTTGTTTGTAGTTGTATCTTAGGATGCTTTGTTTTTCTGCGGTGTCTGTTGTAATTTCTCCTTTTTCATTTCTTATTTTATTGATTTGAGTCCTCTCCCTCTTTTTCATGATGAGTCTGGCTAATGGTTTGTCAATTTTGTTTATCTTCTCAAAGAACCAGCTTTTAGTTTTATTTATCTTTGCTATTGTTTTCTTTATTTCTATTTCATTTATTTCTGCTCGATCTTTATGATTTCTTTCCTTCTGCTAACTTTGGGTTTTGTTTGTTCTTCTTTCTCTAATTGCTTTAGGTGTAATGTGAGATTGTTTATTTGAGATTTTTCTTGTTTCTTGAGGTAGGCTTGTATAGCTATAAACCTTCCCTCTTAGAACTGCTTTTGCTGCCTCCCATAGGTTTCGGATCATCGTGTTTTCATTGTCATTTGTCTCTAGGTTTTTTTTTTTTTCTTTTTTTTACATCTTTATTGGAGTATAATTGCTTTACATTGGTGTGTTAGTTTCTGCTTTATAACAAAGTGAATCAGTTATACATATACATATGTTCCCATATCTCTTCCCTCTTGCATCTCCCTCCCTCCCACCCTCCATATCCCACCCCTCTAGGTGGTCACAAAGCACCAAGCTGATCTCGCTGTGCTATGCGGCTGCTTCCCACTAGCTACTTTACGTTTGGTAGTGTATATATGTCCATGCCACTCTCTCACTTTGTCACATCTCTAGGTATTTTTTGATTTCCTCTTTGATTACTTTAGTGATCTCTTGGTTATTTAGTGATGTATTGTTTAGCCTCCATGTGTTTGTGTTTTTTACATTTTTTTCCCCTGTAATTGATTTCTAATCTCATAGCTTTGTGGTCAGAAAAGATGCTTGATATGATTTCAATTTTCTTAAATTAACTGAGGCTTTATTTGTGACCCAAGATGTGATCTATCCTGGAGAATGTTCCACGTGCACTTGAGAGGATAGTGTAATCTGCTGTTTTTGGATGGAATGTTCTATAAATATCAATTAAATCTACCTGGTCTATGTGTCATTTAAAGCTTTTGTTTCCTTATTAATTTTCTGTTTGGATGATCTGTCCATTGGGGTAAGTGAGGTGTTAAAGTTCCCCAGTATTATCGTGTTACTGTCGATTTCCTCTTTTAGAGCTGTTAGCAGTTGCCTTATGTATTGAGGTGCTCCTGTGTTGGGTGCATATATATTTATAATTGTTATATCTTCTTCTTGGATTGATCCCTTGATCATTATGTAGTATCCTTCCTTGTTTCTTGTAACATTCTTTATTTTAAAGTCTATTTTATCTGATATGAGTATTGCTACTCCAGCCTTCTTTTGATTTCCATTTGCATGGAATATCTTTTTCCATCCCCTCACTTTCAGTCTGTATGTGTCCCTAGGTCTGAAACGGGTCTCTTGTAGACAGCATATATATGGGTCTTGTTTTTGTATCCATTCAGCAAGCCTGTGTCTTTTGGTTGGAGCATTTAATCCATTCACGTTTAAGGTAATTATTGAAATGTATATTCCTGTTACCATTTTCTTAATTGTTTTGGGTTTGTTTCTGTAGGTCCTTTATTTCTCTTGTGTTTCCCGCTTAGAGAATTTCCTTTAGCATTTGTTGTAGAGCTGGTTTGGTGGTGCTGAATTCTCTTAGCTTTTGCTTGTCTGTAAAGCTTTTGATTTTTCCATTGAATCTGAATGAGATCCTTGCCTGGTAGAGTAACCTTGGTTTAGGTTCTTCCCTTTCATCACTTTAAGTATATCTTGACACTCTGTTCTGGCTTGTAGAGTTTCTGCTGAGAAATCAGCTGTTAACCTTATGGGAGTTCCCTTGTATGTTATTTGTTGCTTTTCCCTTGATGCTTTCAATAATTTTTCTTTGTCTTTATTTTTTGCCAATTTGATTACTGTGTGTCTCGGTGTGTTTCTTCTTGGGTTTATCCCGTATGGGACTCTCTGAGCTTCCTGGACTTGGGTGGCTATTTCCTTTCCCACGTTTGGGAAGTTTTCGACTATAATTTCTTCAGATATTTCCTCGGGTCCTTTCTCTCTCTCTTCTCCTTCTGGGACCCCTATAATGTGAATGTTGTTGCGTTTAGTGTTGGCCCAGAGGTTTCTTAGGCCGTCTTCACTTCTTTTCATTCCTTTTTCTTTAATCTGTTCCACAGCTGTGAATTCCACGATTCTGTCTTCCAGGTCACTTATCTGTTCTTCTGACTCAGTTTTTCTGCTATTGCTTCCTTCTAGTATATTTTCCATTTCAGTTATTGTATTGTTCATCTCTGTTTGTTTGTTCTTTAATTCTTCTAGATCTCTGTTAAACATTTCTTGCATCTTCTTGATCTTTGCCTCTGTTCTTTTTCCGAGGTCCTGGATCATCTTCACTCTCATTATTCTGAATTGTTTTTCTGGAAGGTTGCCTATCCATTTCATTTAGTTGTTTTTCTGGGATTTTATCTTGTTCCTTCATCTGGTACATAGCCCTCTGCCTTTTCATCTTGTGTATCTTTCTGTGAATGTGGTTTTTGTTCCACAGGCTGCCGGATTGTAGTTCTTCTTGCTTCTGCTGTCTGCCCTCTGGTGGATGAGGCTATCTAAGAGGCTTGTGGAAGTTTCCTAATGGGAGGGACTGGTCTCTCGGTGGCTTTTTCTTAACTGGACCTGAGAATTAGCAGAGTATGGTGGTCAAGAAGAGTGTTCTTGTGGCCTCCAGTCTGGTTTGACTCTCGGCTCTGCAGTGTACCTGAGTATCTAGGTGTAAGGTGCTCAGCTATTACAGCATGGGGATGAGATAAATGCTCCCTTTTATCATTGTGATGCTGCAGAAGTCACACTGAAAAATACCTCATGTTACTCTAATGGAATAGAGAATATGATTCATTACAATTGGTGAAAAGCAGTCAGATTGGGGGGAGAATGGTGCCCCCTAGAGCTCTGTGCCTGTGTGGGTGTCAGTCATAGTTACTGAGTGTGGTATATAAATGAAGGGGGTATGGAGTGAATGGGGGTCGTGATAGGGTAAGGAAGTAGGATCTGTGTGTGTGTGTGCGCATGCACACACGTGTGCATACGTGTGACGGGGAGAGAGGGAGAATATGGGAGAAAGAGTGTGTGTATGTGTTCAGCCTTTACCGTAGTTGTAAAACTTGAGAGGCAGAATGAGATGTCTAAGGCGGGTTGATTGGGAAGATTTCTGGGTGAAATCCTGAGGGAGCAGGAGAGCCCTAATCAGCAGCTGCTTTCACCCCCTCCTGTCCGGGCAGGGAACAGACGCCTGAGCATGGCCTACACGCAGAGGCAGGGCTAAAACCAAAGCTGAACCCCAGGAGCTGTGCGAACAAAGAAGAGAAAGGGAAACTTCTCTGTGCAGCTTCAGGAGCAGTGGATTAAATCCCCGCAATCGACTTGATAAACCCTGCATCTGTGGAATACCTGAATAGACAAGGAATGTTCCCAAAATTGAGGCAGTGGACTTAGGGAACAACTGGAGACTTGGGGTTTGCTTTCTGCATCTGATTTGTTTTTGGTTTTATGTTTATCTTAGTTTAGTTTTAGTGCTTGTTATCATTGGTTGATTTGTGCATTGGTTTGGTTGCTCTCTTACTTTTTTTTTTTCTTTGTGTGTGTGTGTGTGTATGTTTGTATGTTTCTTTTTATGATTTTTTTCTGTTGAGGTTTGCTTTTACCATTTGTCCTAGGGTTCTGTCTGTTTGTCAGTTTTGTTTTGCTGTTTTATTTTTTGTTTGTATTTTCTTTTTATGAGTGTGTGTATGTATGTTTCTTTGTGTGATTTTGTATGTTTAGTATTGCTTTTACCATTTGTTTTGGGGTTCTATCTGATCTTTTTTTTTTTTTTTCTCTTCCTTTTCTTCTGAGCCATGTGGCTGGCAGGGTCTTGGTGCTCCGGCCGGGTTGTCAGGCCTGAGCCACCAGTGTGGGAGAGCTGACTCCAGGACACTGGTCCATGAGAGACCTCCCAGCCCCATGTAATATTAATTGGTGAGAGCTCTCCCAGAGATCTCCATCTCAACACTAAGACCGAGCTCCACCCAATGGCCAGCAAGCTCCAGTGCTGGATGCCCCATGCCAAACAACTAGCAAGACAGGAACACAACCCCACCCATTATCAGAGAGGCTGATTAAAGTCATACTAAGTTCACAGAGACCCCAAAACACACCACCAGACGTGGCCCTGCCCACCAGAAAGACAAGATCCAACCCCACCCACCAGAACTCAGGCACCAGTTCCCCAACCAGGAAGCCTACACAAGCCACTGAACCAACCTCATCCACTGGGGGCGGACACCAAAAACAATGGAAACTACGAACCTGTAGCCTGCGAAACGGAGATCCCAAACACAGTAATTTAAACAAAATGAGAAGACAGAGAAATATGCAGCAGATGAAGGAGCAAAGTGAAAACCCACCAGACCAAACAAATGAAGAGGAAATAGGCAGTCTACCTGAAAAAGAATTCAGAATAATGATAGTAAAGATGATCCAAAATCTCGGAAATACAATGGAGGAAATACAAGAAACGTTTAACAAGGACCTAGAAGAACGAAACGGCAAACAAACAATGATAAACAACACAATAATGAAATTAAAAATACTATAGAAAGAATCAATAGCAGAATAACTGAGGCAGAAAAACTCATAAGTGACCTGGAAGATAGAATAGTGGAAATAACTACCACAGAGCAGGAAAAAGAAAAAAGAATGAAAATAACCGAGGATAGTCTCAGAGACCTCTGAGACAACATTAAACACACCAACATTCTAGTTATAGGGGTCCCAGAAGAGAAGAGAAAAAGAAAGGGTCTGAGAAAATATTTGAATAGGTTATAGTCGAAAACTTCCCTAACATGGGAAAGGAAATAGTCAAGTCCAGGAAGAACAGAGAGCCCCATACAGGATAAACCCAAGGAGAAACACACCAAGACATGTATTAATCAAACTATCACAAATTAAATACAAAGAAAAAATATTAAAAAACAGCAAGGGAAAAGCAAGAACTAACATATAAGGGAATCTCCATAAGGTTAACAGCTGATCTTTCAGCAGAAACTCTGCAAGCCAGAAGGGAGTGGCAGGACATATTTAAAGTGATGAAATGGAAAAAACCTACAACCAAGATTACTCTACCCAGCAAGGATCTCATTCAGATTCGGCAGAGAAATTAAAACCTTTACAGAAAAGCAAAAGGTAAGAGAATTCAATACCACCAAACCAGCTTTACAACAAATGCTAAAGGAACTTCTCTAGGTGGGAAACAAAAGAGAAGGAAAAGACCTACAAAAACAAAACCAAAACAGTTAAGAAAGTGGTAATAGGAACATACACATCGATAATTACCTTAAATGTAAATTGATTAAATGCTTCACCCAAAAGACACAGACTGACTGATTGGATACAAAAACAAGACCCGTGTATGCTGTCTACAAGAGACCCACTTCAGACCTAGGGACACTTACAAACTGAAAGTGAGGGGATGCAAAAAGATATTCCATGCAATGGAAGTCAAAAGAAACCTGGAGTAGCAATTCTCATATCAGACAAAATAGACTTTAAAATAAAGACTATTACAAGAGACAAAGAAGGACATTACATAATGATCAAAGAATCAATCCAAGAAGAAATATAACAATTGTAAATATTTATGCATCCAACATAGGAGCACCTCAATACATAAGGCAAGTGCTAACAGCCATAAAAGGGGAAACTGACAGTAACACAGTCATAGTAGGGGACTTTAACACCCCACTTTCACCAATGGACAGATCATCCAAAACGAAAATAAATAAGGAAACACAAGCTTTAAATGACACATTAAACAAGATGGACTTAGTTGATATTTATAGGTCATTCCAGCCAGAAAGAAAAGAATACACTTTCTTCTCAAGTGCTTATGGAACATTCTCCAGGACAGATCATATCTTGGGTCACAAATCAAGCCTCGATATGTTTAAGAAAATTGAGATCTTATCAAGTATCTTTTCTGACCACAACACTATGAGACTAGATATCAATTACAGGAAAAAAATACTGTAAAAAATGCAAACACATGCAGGCTGAACAATACGCTGCTAAATAAACAAGAGACCACTGAAGAAATCAAAGAGCAAATAAAAAAATACTTAGCAACAAATGACAATGAAAACACGATGACCCAAAACCTATGGGATGCAGCAAAAGCAGTTCAAAGAAGGAAGTATATAGCACTACAATCCTACCTCAAGAAACAAGAAAAATCTCAGATAAACAACTTAACCTTACACCTAAAGCAATTAGAGAAAGAAGAACAAAAAACCCCAAAGTTAGTAGAAGGAAAGAAATCATAAAAATCAGATCAGAAATAAATGAAAAAGAAATGAAGGAAGCAATAGCAAAGATCAATAAAACTAAAAGCTGGTTCTTTGAGAAGATAAATAAAATTGATAAACCATTAACCAGACTCATCAAGAAAAAACGGAGAAGACTCAATAGAATTAGAAATGAAAAAGGAGAAGTAACAACTGACACTGCAGAAATACAAAGGATCATGAGAGATTACTACAATCAACTATATGCCAATAAAATGGACAACCTGGAAGAAATGGCCAAATTCTTAGAAAAGTACAACCTTCCATGACTGAACCAGGAAGAAATAGAAAATATGAACAGACCCATCATGAGCACTGAAATTGAAACTGTAATTAAAAATCTTACAACAAACAAAAGTCCAGTGCCAGATGGCTTCACAGGTGAATTCTGTCAAGCATTTAGAGAAGAGCTAACAGCTATCCTTCTCAAATTCTTCTGAAATACAGCAGAGGCAGAAGACTCCCAAACTCATTCTACAAGGCCATCATAACCCTGATACCTAAACCAGACAAAGATGTCACAAAAAAACAAAACTACAGACCAATATTACTGACGAACATAGATGCAAAAATCCTCAACAAAATACTAGCAAACAGAATCCAATGGCACATACACCATGATCAAGTGGGGTTTATACCAGGAATGCAAGGATTCTTCAATATACTCAAATCAATCAATGTGATACACCATATAAACAAACTGAAGGATAAAAACCATATAATAGATGCAGAAAAAGCTTTTGACAAAATTCAATATCGATTTATGATAAAAACTCTACAGAAAGTGGGCATAGAGGGAACCTACCTCAACATAATAAAGGACATATATGACAAACCCACAGCTAGTATCATTCTCAGTGGTGAAAAACTGAAACCATTTCCTCTAAGATAAGGAACAAGACAAGGGTGCCCACTCTCACCACTATTATTCAACATAGTTTTGGAAATTTAAGGCTTGGTAATCAGAGAAGAAAAAGAAATAAAAGGAATCCAAATTGGAAAAGAAGTAAAACTGTCATTGTTTGCAGATGACATGATACTATATGTAGAAAATCTTAAAGGTGCCTCCTGAAAACTACCAAAGCTAATTAATGAATTTGGTAAAGTAGCAGGATACAAAATTAATGCACAGATATCTCTTGCATTTCTATAAGCTAACATTGAAAAATCAGAAAGAGAAACTGAGGAAACACTCCCATTTACCATTGCAACAAAAAGAATAAAATACCCAGGAATAAACCTACCTAAGGAGACAAAAGACTGTATGCAGAAAACTATAAGACACTGATGGAAGAAATCAAAGACGGTACAAACTGATGGAAAGATATACCGTGTACTTGGATTGGAACAATCAACCTTGTGAAAATGACTACCCAAAGCAATCTACAGATTCAGTGTAATCCCTATAAAACTACCAATGGAATTTTTCACAGAACTAGAACAAAAAACTTTCACAATTTTTATGGAAATACAAAAGACCCCAACTAGGCAAGGAATCTTGAGAAAGAAAAATGGAGCTGGAGGAATCAGGATTCCTGACTTCAGACTGTACTACAAAGCTACAGTAATCAAGACAGTATGGTACTGACACAAAAACAGAAATATAGATCAATGGAACAGGATAGAAAGCCCAGAGATAAACCCACACATATGGACACCTTATTTTTTGACATAGGAGGCAAGAATATACAATGGAGAAAAGACAGCCTCTATAATAAGTGGTGCTGGGAAAACTGGAGACCTACAGGTAAAAAAATGAAATTAGAACACTCCCTAATACCGTACACAAAAATAAACTGAAAATGGATTAGAGACCTAAATGCAAGACCGGACACTATAAAACACTTAGAGGAAAACATAGGCAGAATCCTCTATGACATCAATCACAGCAAGATCCTGTTTGACCCACCTCCTAGAGAAATGGAAATAAAAACAAAAATGAACAAATGGGACCTAATGAAACTTAAAAGCTTTTGCACAGCAAAGGAGGCCATAAACAAGATGAAAAGACAGCCCTCATAATGGGAGAAAATATTTGCAAATGAAGCAACTGACAACGGATTAACCTCCAAAATTTACAAGCAGCTCATGCAGCTCAATATCAAAAAAAACAAACAACCCAATCCAAAAATGGGCAGAAGACCTAAATAGACATTTCTCCAAAGAAGATATACAGACTGCCAACAAACACATGAAAGAATGCTCAACATCATTAATCATTAGAGAAATGCAAATCAAAACTACAATGAGATATCATCTCACACCGGTCAGAATGGCCATCATCAAAAAATCTAGAAACAGTAAATGCTGGAGAGGGTGTGGAGAAAAGGGAACCCTCATACACTGTTGGTGGGTATGTACATTGATACAGCCACTGTGGTGAACAGTATGGTGGTTCCTTAAAAAACGAAAAATAGAACTACCATACGACCCAGCAATCCCACTACTGGGCATATACCCTGAGAAAACCATAATTCAAAGTGAGTCATGTACCATAATGTTCATTGCATCTCTATTTACAATAGCCAGGACCTGGAAGCAACCTAAGTGTCCATCGACAGATGAATGGATAAAGAAGATGTGGCACATATATACAGTGGAATGTTACTCAGCCATAAAAAGGAACGAAATTGAGTTATTTGTAGTGAGGTGGATGGACCTAGAGACTGTCATACAGAGTGAAGTAAGTCAAAAGAGAAAAACAAGTACCGTATGCTAACACATATATATGGAATCTAAAAAAAATAATTAAACATATCGTCATGAAGAATCTAGGGGCAAGATGTGAATAAAGACGCAGACCTACTAGAGAATGGATTTGAGGACACGGAGAGGGGGATGGGTAAGCCGAGACAAAGTGAGAGAGTTGCATGGACATATATACACTACGAAATGTAAAATCGATAGCTACTGGGAAGCAGCTGCATAGCACAAGGAGATCAGCTCGGTGCTTTGTGTCCACCTAGAGGGGTGGGATAGGGAGGGTGGGAGGGAGATGCAAGAGGGAGGAGATATGGGGATATATGTATATGTATAGCTGATTCACTTTATTATACAGCAGAAACTAACACAACATTGTAAAGCAATTATACTCCAATAAAGATGTGAAAAAATAAAAAACAAAGATCATGCTAACAAGGGCGGAACCCTGAGGAGAGAAAACATTTCAAAGGCAAAATTTTATTCTTAATAGATAAGCTGAATAGCAGTTCTCAGTTTTGAGGGGCTTTTTCAATGCTTTAATGCTAAATGATCTAATTTTGACATCAAACATTCTAGTCAAACACAGTGGATATAAAATGATTGGGTTTTTTATGTTTAAATGGTGTGTGTGTGTGTGTGTGTGTGAGTGAATGTTTGTATGGTGGGAAAGACTTGGGCAGGAGGGAGCTGGTGTGTGTTGGGGTAGTTATAGAAAAAAACAATATATTTTGGCTGATTATTTCACTATGTTTCATTCAGGTTTATTTTTTGTTTTTTTTGTGGGGGGTCTTTTTTATTCTGCATTGATTTATTATCTTTCCACCAAGATATTACAGGGAGAGAAGTGCATTTTTTAAAGTATGTATAATGCAAGTCACACCCGGGAGGATGAAAAATTACTAAGTTGTTGTCCATGCACCGTTGAGTGTTATATGTTGAGACTTTGTTTTTCAACAATAGCTAATTTTCAGTAAAGAGCTTATCCCGTAAAACTGAAATAACTTTGGAAAGGAGTCAAAGTTTCACAGTTATGTGGTAGAGGTTTGCTGTTATCACTGGTTAACTCTAATTAACACAAGAATAGATTCAGATGACATCGCAGGGAGGTGTAAGTGCCTTTGTTGTGTGACTGACTGCTTGTGGAAAAACCAACTCTTGCAGAAAACGTAGACTTTGCAGCCATTGGAATATAATTATGTGCGTTTTGTTTGTTTTTACAGAACAGATGCAAGACAAAGAACATAGTATGAGATATTGGAATGTAATTTCGAAACATATGTTTCCAAAATTATGGAAACATTCTGGATGATAAATAAATCCTTTCAGCCTCAGAGGGTACAGGCTTGTAAAGCTGAGGGGAGCCGGGTGTTTGGAAGGGGAGGGACGTGGTTTAAGTAATAGGCTGAAGAGTAAGCACATCAAAGCTATTAAAGCATAAACCCCCAGATTTAAAAATGTGAGAGGCAAAAGATTATGTAGCGTGGTCTGGCAGCTTTATAGAGTCCATTCCAAATGAGGGATAGAACAAAAGAATGTGTGATCGAAGCTCCTGAAGAGATTTATTTCAGGAGAGAGTCAAACATTTTGCTCTGATACCAATTAACCAGGAAAAAGCACCACGTCATAAATGCCCATATTAAAAATGTAAATCCCACACCCGAGGGTGTATTGAAGACAGGTCACAATGCTTTGAAGATGGAATGCATAAAGAGATAACAGGAAGAGAGCATTCCAACCGCCCAGCCTACCTGCTTAGTTCTGTGTCCTGTCTGCTGGCGAGATTTTCAATGGGGAAGAAGGCTCTTGTTTGGGATAGTTTGGCCACTTGTTATAATGTGGGGTTTCCATCCCGTCCAAGAGAATTTATTATGGCAACTCCAGAAGACCCTCTTTATCACACCTTTTCATCTGTACTAGTCTGGAGATGCTCCAGAGATTTCTGTTATTATTTTGGATAGTATAGTTCACATAAGGGATGTGTAGACATATTCAGAAAATACAGAGTGAAAACCCTCAAGTGCTATGTATAGCACTTTTATACCTTTTAAAGTATATTCACCTCAGTTAACTTAGTTATTCCTCACCATAATTCTGTGCAAAAGGAAAAGCTCATAGAGTCTTTGCCTTTAGAGCTTGGGATGAATTTAGGATGATTCATCCCAGCCCTTTCATAGTGGAAAAGAGGGCCGAGGAAATTGAGAGATATTTATACCCATTAGCCTACTAGGGAAACTGAACAAGAAGAGAGCTGACTTTCTCAGCCACCAGTAGCATTGTGTGTTGAATCGTGGGTTTCTCTCACTGATACTAAGGCACCCCAGTTTTCCGGAAAAGAAAATACACTAAAAATCCAAATAAAAACTGTTGTTTGGAATAGAGATGTCTTTTGCTACAAAAATATTCAACTCATCGTTACTGAACTAAGATAATAAATCTCTTTACCTTTTGTATTTTGGTGCCCTGAAACATTACCTTTCTCTGATCATAGGTGTTGCTTCATTATTTAAAGCATACTTGTTATTGCAGGAAAGACAAGCTCGCATTTGATTTATAATGGAACGATTGTGCTTTGAGTTAAGTGAAAGTTCAAAGGAAAATGAATTCTAAATAGGAATAATTGAAGAGATTCAAGGTTCATTTGAGTTTATATTCATCCAGGCAATTGTCTCCAGAAATCCTCTTATTTAAAGCAACAGGACAGATCGTAACTTACAAACTTTGCCTTTATGACATCACTTTATTCTATATATCATAATCAGAAATGTTAAGCCTCAGCAGTAATTTATACAAAACGTATTGTTACAGAGTTATAAATGTCATGAAGTGGTAGACTTATGACTCAGTGTCATGCAAGTTGAACCCTGGATTTTAAAAAATTACCCATGATGCAAGTATTCTATAAAAATATTCTTAGTCCTTTCTCCTCCAGAGCGGTTTCATATTAAAAGTTGTTTCATTTTACACCTGTACTCTGCTCTGGGAAGTGCAACCTTTATTTCTCCTTCATGTTTTTAAAGTCACCTTCTTAATTCTGGTAGAACATAACTCAAACAACTGAAAATGTTAGGAATGGATTTACAGTCCCTCTGGCTACTCTCTATCTGGGATGGAAAGGAGAGTGAAGCTGGATATAACTTTTCCTGCCATCAAGAGACACCTAGAGAGAAGAGGTGATGAATTGCAATGTGCCAGCTAGTTTTGATTATTCAGGGACTTGTCATGGAATCTATGGATTATTCAGGTCTCTGGTTTTCAATTTTGGCTAAGTTTGCTGCTCAGTGGCACCTCTGGTGGTCAGGGATAACTGTCCACCTATGGTAGGTCTCCGAAGAGATAGTGGCAAACGACTGACCCCCTTCTGAGCCTCACTCTTTGTCAGACACAGGGTAGAATTTTCACAAATATATTATTTCATTAAATCTTCACATTAAACTTGTAAGAAAGGTACTATCATCCCATTTTATAGATGATAAAGGCTCAGTGTAATTCCTTCATTTCTCAAATCTTTATTGAGTGTATTCTACGTTCTAGTCCCTGGGAAAAGGTGGTAAATGAAAGAGATGTGGTCTCTGCTCACTCTGAGCTTAGAATGCAGTATGGAAAAAATTAGACAAATCATCCCACATATAAATTATAAAATTACAAACGGTGATACATGTTATGATGAAAAATTATTATGGATTAAGAAGTTCGTGAAAAGGGGATCTGCTCTGATTTGTGGAGTCAGAGAGGGTGTCCCTGAGGGTGTAATGTTTGAGCTGACAACTAAAGGATGGAGTAGAAGTCATCAAAGTTTGCACAGCTAGCCAGCAGCAGAGCTTGGATTCAAACTCAGGTCTGCCTGACACCAGATTCTATCCATATCACAGTACTACATGCAGTTGAAACTGCCCTGAAATCAGCCCTTTGACTCCAGCCACCAGCCATGCTCCACCAGCTTCTATCTCCGTGGACTCCGTGTCTGTGGGAGTTGGTGATGGTGGATTGGAGGCAACCGTGGGTCCCAGTGGCTTCTCAGCAAGTTACACCCACAACACAAAGCAGCCCTCCCTCTCTGCATTCTTTCCATTTTCTTCATGGTTCCATCTAGGTCGAACGTGGGTGCTGGTGGCAGGGGCGACCTTCTGGCGTTGCTCCTGGTGGGGGAGAGGCCAATTTCCAGCACTTGGGAGGGGCTTGATGAATGACCCACTCAAGACTAAGTTCAGAAACATCGTCTGGTGCCTCTCAAGCTTCCTGGAGCCCGCCTCCCAGTCTAACTCCCTTTGCTCAACCCTACCTCCCCGATTGATCTAAAGCCATTGTGGGGATTGGCTACCTGCCTGAAGAACTCCCCGACTCTCTGAGGAACTGTGGCAGGGATCCTGGGAGCAGCTGCTGGAGGGTGGTTGGAGTCCGACCAAACATTCCTCGCTCACGTTTCTACCCGGTTTGTGTCTGTGGGGCGAGCTGCCCTGGTGGCCACGGTGGCCACCCAGAGCCGTACCTTCCAGCTGGGCACAGGAGTGGGAACAGCTGACGATGGAGGAGAGAAGTCTGGGAAATGGAACACTTCTGCTGATTTTTCTCCCCTCCTCCAGATTACAGAAAGGGCAGTGATTCCTCGAAGAAATTGAGGCACTGGGTAACTCTTCAAAGGCATTCCTCCAGAAAACAAAGACAAAAAAGCCTAGGAAAAAAGTCTTTCTCTTAAAGCCTAAATTTCCTCCGCGGATGATTTATTCTTTTGGGTTAAGCAGCATTGCCTTTTTGGTTCAGTGCTTTTGTTAAGATGCATAGTCTGGGGAGAAGGAAAGCTTTTAGTCCTGGACACCTTAATGTGAATGAGTTTATCATTTCCCTTTTCTGTGTCTGGTGGAAGGGCCGCTGGATGGCCATGGGTATCTCGGGGAATAGGTTGCTAAAGAGGGGGGACGTAGGTGGCATCCACTTTCACGGGTCCCAGGTCTCCAGTCTTCCTTTAGCAAAAAGCAACAGTAAGTTACGATCACTAGAGGGCGGAAGCAGGCCAGCAATTGGTCTCTAGTCCTTGTTATGAGTTCTGAAAACCAAAGTTGGCAAATACGCATTCCTAGTGCTGTCTTTTTCTTAGGAATCCAGGGTTGCTTCAAGATGGTATGATGTGTGGTTTAGGCCACAGTAGAGCAATGAAGCAACTCCCCAGGAAATAAAAGCTCCGTGTAGGTAAAGCAGATACCCAGCAGATTCCATCAATGAATCTGGGTATTGTTCTCCCATTGTTTTTTTTTTTTTTTGCGGTACATGGGCCTCTCTTTGTTGTGGCCTCTTCCGTTGCGGAGCACAGGCTCCGGACGCGCAGGCTCAGCGGCCATGGCTCACGGGCCCAGCCACTCCGCGGCACGTGGGATCTTCCCGGACCGGGGCACAAACCCGTGTCCCCTGCATCGGCAGGCGGACTCTCAACCACTGCGCCACCAGGGAAGCCCTCCCATTGTTTTTATTCTGAAGATTTCTCAGAGCGAAAATTCAAATGAGAACATTTGAAGCCAAACTGGTTTGTCAAATAGACACCAGTACCGTTGATGTTACAAAAGGGTGAAAACTTACATAAAGGTGTATTTTTCTTATTATGGAGAACACGCTTTCTGGAAGAATGGTGAAAAAGAATACCCCTCGCAGGCAAACATGCATTGTACTGTTACGGATGGCTCTGTTCTTACCGTATAAATCCTGCTTAGCAACTTACCTCCAGAGTAAATAATAAATCACCACTGAAAGCTCCAGGCATTTAGCTCTGTCTGGGCAGTAAAACTTTGCTGCAGTGGTCTTGACAGCATTTTGTAAACTCATAATTGCTTAGGAAAAGTGATTCTGGATGTCTTAAAATGTTCAGAATTAAAGAGTAGCTGTTCCTTTGAGGAAAATTATCCTAATGCTGTGTATGTGTGTTATCCTTTATATGAAGTCTAGATTATAATCTACAGACCCTCTTCATTTCTATTAAGAATGTGCAAGAATTTGACTAGAAGCACAACCATATGCATCACACTCAGGTTTTATAGGAAACTTTGTGACAATTAGGGCAACGATGCTTAGTTATCTGTGCATAGGACACTATATGCAGGCTGAAATGGGTCGCCCTAAAACTCATATGTTGAAGACTAGCCCCAGTACCTCAGAGTGAGACTGTATTTGGAGTTTAGGTCTTTAAATGAGGTCATTAGGATGTGTCCTAATCCCATATGACTGGCTTTCTTGTAAGAAGAGGAAATGTGGAGACAGATACACACAGAGGGAAGACCATGTGAAGACACAGGGAGAAGACAGCCATCCACAAGCCAAGGAGGGAGGCCTCAGAGGAGACCAACCCTGCCAGGCACCTTGATCTCAAACTTTTAGCTTCCGGAGCTGGGAGGAAATAGATTTCTGTCATTTGAGCCGGCTAGTCTGTGGCCTTTTGTAATGGCATCTCTAGCTAACTAACTATATATATATATATATATATATATATATATGTATATATATATATATATATATATATATATATATAATTGCTTTCAAAAGTCAATGTATTAAAAGGCTATTTTTGCATATTTAAAATAGAGCTCATGATCTGTGTTTAACAGTTTTAATATCAGTAATTTTGAAGTAGAATTGTTTAAAATGAAGTACAGCCTTTACAGAAACTCATATTATTGAGCTAATCACCCCTCTGTAAGTTGCAGATGAACTCAGTCCACTGTATTTGTTCCTGGATCCTCTGTAACTACCTGGCTCTTTCAGTTTCTCAGCCTTGGCAAGCAGGACGTTTCCTTTGGACGTTGCTCTTTTCTATCTTTCCCCCAAATCACCATTGGACATTTAACCCCAAGTTTTGCAGTGTAAGTGAAGTCTCTTTCTTTGTCTTATTTTATCCAGTAAGACAACAGTACATTGTTCCCAGGTTCGCCTCTGGGACGGGATATGGATGAGAATCACCCCCACTGCCTCTTCACTTCTGGCAACACTTCGAGAAGTGCCAGGAATGTTATATCAAAACCTCAAGTGGAGAGATGAGCTAAGTGGTTCAAAACATTTAGAGCATAGAATCAAGCTAGTTTTTCAAAATGGATAATGGGGTTGAAAGTTTTTAGTCTCGCTTGGTTTACTCACCTCGATCACCAGGTTTGCTGAAGGCTCATTGGATGAGAATTTGGACCCCCCAGTCAGGAGGGGGGTAGGGTCTAGCCTACCCCAGGTATCTTTCCCTGCTTTCTTCCAGCACTAACATTCTCCATAGTAACTAAGTTTTTGGCAAGTGCTGGGTCTAAAACAGCTCTTGGCAAAATGGACAAGTTCAACGTTCCTTGCCCAGCCCAGTGGCCTGGTGGTGTCCTCTTTCCAAGGCTGCTTTTGCATCCATGAGACCCTCTCGTTTCACATGTAGGTGCCCACAGACCCGTTCTCTGGTGTTATCTTCTTTTCCTTCTCTCTCTCTAGCAAAACGAGTTCTCTAGAGGGTACTGAGTACCGTCATTTACAACTTAGTGCAAGCTTAATAGGTTACCTTGCCCCTTGGCAAGGACATTCAAAATCACATTCCTTAACTTATCTGTAGGACTGTCTCCTTCTGAGAACAGTTTCAGACATCTAGGAGTGGCGGGGAGGCATCTTTGAGGGGCAAGAGCTTCTTATGCATCTCTCAGGAAGGTAACCCCCTTCTTTGCTGGTGGGGAAGGCCAGGTGTGAATAAAAGAGCCATGTTAAGTGATGACTATGAGTTTATAATGAACAGGAAACATTTGTGACCAGGATTAAAAGTCCAGGTCTTGTTGACCTCTTTCATCTTCATCCTCTTAGCTGGAGATGCTTATTTATTTATTTACAGAATGCTTTTTTAAAAATTTATTTCTTTTGCTGCGCTGGGTCTTAGTTGTGGCACGTGGGATCTTCATTGCCGCGTGCAGGCTCTTAGTTGTGGCGTGTGGGATCTAGTTCCCTGACCAGGGATCAAGCCTGGGCCCCCCTGCATTGGGAGTGAGAAGTCTTAACCACTGGACCGCCTCCAGCTGTGCGTACATAGATACACATTTTCTCACTCTGGGCGACTCAGCATCATACACCAGCTACCTGAGCCATGAAGGAGCCCAAGTCCCATGGGCAGCAGGACAGGACAGGGCAAGACCAACCTCTGAATGATGCCTGCTTTGTTGCTTCTTTCTGATGCAATTTGGGCAACAGAGCATGGTATACATGAGGAGATCAATAAGATATTTTTTTTGATGATTGAATGAATGGATGCATCCTAGGAGCTCATGGGGAGACCTCACTTTGGGTCTCTCACTTTATTTTCCTGCTGCCCATTGTAATTAGGTGTGAGTATGGTGCCTTAGAGCCATGCCCTCCTGTGCTACTGTGCTACATATCACACCTGCTATACTGTATAGTATGTTGTGCTATGTAGTAAATGCTACATATACACATACATACTACATACATTATGTCCGTAAGACATATACCCCAAATTAAAACATTTAAAAGGTTGAGAAAAACCTAAGTACAAATGAAGTTCTAATATTTCTTCCTATATCCCAATGGGTACATATGCACACCTTGTGGTGGAAGGGGTTGAGCCCCACTTCGGAATCACTTGCTTAGTGCAATGGTTTTATGTTTGACATTGACAGGAATCTATGTTACATCCACTAGATGAAGTAAAACCAGAATTCAATTAAATAAATATTCACTGAGGGCCTGTCTCATGCTGGATAGTCTGCTAAGTGCTAAGGGGTTAGTGACTCTATGCCTGGAATTATTCCAGGCAGACCTGATTTAAAATACTCCCTTTCATTTTCCCACAAGTACACTCATCCTGGCTGGTCGCATGCCCAGAGCTTTAGTGTAGAAAGTATTGTGACAATTGCTGTAGAAGAACCAAATGATGGGGAAGACTTTCTCTTGTTCCTCAGGTCTTATTTTTGGTTATGTTGTGTTAGCAGTGGCCACAGTAAAAAAAAAAAAAAAACCCACAAGGCCACCAAGGAGGAGCATATAGGAACTCCAGATATCTTGGTGATGTCTGTTTCTGAACCCAAAAGGAGGGTGCACACGTTTCCTTTTATTATTCTTATTTAATCCATACATATAGACTATAGGGGTAATTCTGAAAGATGAGCAGTTTTATTAAAAGCAAAAGGAAATAAAAGAAGGCATTTAGATCATAGGGCCCTCTGGGATTGAGCACAAATAGAATGAAGCAGACCGTTTGTTACTCAGACCAGTGGGGATGGAGCAGTTGGGGGAAGCTTTGCCAATGAGGTCAGCTACTGCCAGGCTTGCAAGCACAGTGGAGTGTAGGCAGGTGGAGTAGAGCCGTGGGGAATCTCCAGGTGAGGTGAACAGTGAGAGCTAAGCGTGGTGGTGGGGCTGAGCCGGAAGGTCTGAATATCAGACCTACGGGTCAGTGGGAGGGCAGCAGATGGGTGTTCATGCTGGGTTGTAGTGGGGGTCCAGTGGTCAGATGGGTGAAAGTGGTTGTAGCATGTTTTGAAAGCCAGACAGAAGAGTTTCAAAATTACGTTGAGGACGCTGAAGAGCCATTGACCAAAGTAAATTTGGAGAAGGCTGATTTGAAGCTGTGGAGAAAGGGTACCTGTTGAAGTTATCAGCCAGGCCCCTGGTACCTGCCAGAGCCCAGAGCCAGCATTTGTGATACTGACATTTAAGCCCAAGAGACCCCCATTAGTAGGACTGCTTTAAAATGGCTGCCCCTTGGGGAAACACCAGGGTTCCTGAAAAGCAGCCTTTTCAATTATACAGCATTTTCCTTCTAATCAAAGATCCACTTTGAAAACTTTTAAATTGGGCTTAAAGTGAGGACTAAGGGACTAAGAGACATGGGGCACCACTTTTGACTCCTTACCCTTAGTGGGGAGCCCTCATCAGCACTCTTGGCTCTGTGCAGAGAATGGGGAGGTCATCCTAGCCCCAGAACTGGCTTTTCTGTCTATCTGGGAGAAGGAGATGGGTGACCCTCATGCCAGAACTTCAGTGTGAGAGAGCTTCCAGTCAACGTTGGAGTCCGAGGGACACAGTTAGACCTGCCTGTCGTTCACGGCCCACTTATAAAGCCTAGAGCTTTGCCAAAGAGGGCAGCATTACTTAAAGATCAAGGCTTAACCTTGGAAGGCCACAGAATAGATTTTTGATTCTTCTTCTGCCCACCCTGAATTTTCCCTAGCATATTTGGACTCAAGAGCATGTCTTCTGTTTGTGATGAAAAGAATACCTTGTATTTGCAAAGTGCTTAACCCTTCAATGCACTTTCCAATCTTGGACATCATTTGGTCCTCACGGGAGACAGCAGAACAGTGTCACAGACTTCATTTTAGACAATGGGATTAGGGTGCAGAGAGAGGAAGAGACCAAGCCCAGGTCATGTGGCTAGTGGACCAAGCTGAGGTTGGAACCCAGGGCTTCTGACTCAGCACAGAGCTCTTTGCAGCCTGCTTCCTGATTTTATGAGATGGATTCCTTCATATGGTTACCACGTGCCAGGACTTAAATACACCATCCCTTTCAATTCTCACTCCTCTGAGAGATAGGCACCCTATCTTCCTCATTTGCCAGACCAGGGAGTCAAGGTGGACATCCAGTCTTGGCCAGGCAATCGTCTCCTGCAAGACCCAGCTCCATTGTGATCCCTTGGGTTTTTTCCTGATTTCCCAGGAGCCGTGGGTATGCCTCCTCACTCTGCTCTCACACTTGTTGGTCTCTCCTCTACAGCATCCATCCTATGGGATGGTAATCATTTGGCCTATGAGTGATTTGAGGGTATCATTTTTTTTTTTTTTTGACAGGGTTCAACCCTGGGTAATAATATTCTTTCTCCTTCCTTTGCAATTTCACCTAAACTTTTGTTTCTTTGGGGTCCTCTGGAGTAAAAGAAAGCATATTATACACCAGGGCACATTTTGACAGATGCAAGTGATTGTACTAATAGTGGGATTATTTCCCTATGTGTCTAATGTATTCAGGCTACTTTCAAATGAAATGAGTTTAAAACTCATCCCTAAAAATGAAATGAAGTCTTTAAGCTTTTTCTATCTACCTCCTTCTTTTATCTGGATTTTTTTTTTTTTTTTTTTTTTTTTTGCGGTACGGGGGCCTCTCACTGTTGTGGCCTCTCCCGTTGCGGAGCAACAGGCTCCGGACGCGCAGGCTCAGTGGCCATGGCTCACGGGCCCAGCCGCTCCGCGGCATGTGGGATCCTCCCGGACCGGGGCACGAACCCGTGTCCCCTGCATCGGCAGGCGGACTCTCAACCACTGCGCCACCAGGGAAGCCCTTATCTGGATTTTAAAGCCTTTATGTTTTTAATGAGAGTGATGTTGTGCTGCCTGTAATTTACTTTAAAATACTTTGATACAGACAGCTTGATTTTATATATATATATATGCATATATACATATATGTGTACATGTATATACATATAGCTATATCTGTATCTGTATCTATCTGCCTATCTCTCTACTTCTCTGTGTGTGCACACCACAAATGCACCCTCACATTGGTATATATGATATGTGTGTATTTGTATGTATTTGTATTTGTATGTAAATTTAATTTGACCTATATCTTAGGAACAGTCTGTTACCTTAAGAGGGAGCATACACTTCTGGGCAAGTAGTTAGTGTTTTGAAAGCTTCTAATCAGAAGCCCACACTCCAGAGGTGGACTTCAGTTATCTTCATAACTAACCAACACTGGAGGTTTTATTTTTCATAGGTGAAGAAAATGGTGTTCAAGAGCTGTGGATTGGTTAGAAATGTTGCAGCGGCCCTATCCCCTTGCATAACAAGACACAGAAGCTTAGCCCAGTGGTCTGTACCTTTCCAAATGGTGCCAGACGTTTCATTCGCAAATTGTCCTATACCAGCCACTGATCAGAGAATTCTAGTCCCACGAATCTTATGATAAAATCAGCTGAAACCTGCTGCTAGCCTATTGTCACATTTGCCTTTGGTGAACCTAAAACTTTCTGCAGGGACAGAGAAATGGAACTTCTTTAAGCTTACAGACTTGGTTGTATGGGTGTTTTGGAGCCTGCTTGCTAAATGAATGAACGTATATGCAGTAGAATTTGGTCTGAGACAATTTTATTGTAATCAAATGGTGAGGGGAGAGATCTACAGACTCTACCCACTTCTAACTATTGGATGCTGCCCACGTTTACTAGAAAGAACCTAATAATTGTGAACAACCAAGTTGGCTTAGGTAAGATCACAACAGAAGATAATGGAAAAACTGAGTTCATCTCTTAGAGTGGTCTTTGGCCCATTAGGTTGCTTTATTTCCAGTCTTAGGATGTTCGATCATCAGCCTTCTCAATTTTGCAAGGGAGGCTAATAAAGTATCCTCCAAGCCAACAACAAGGACACAACACTGTTAATGATATCTTAGCTTCATCTTATCATAGCTCTGAAATTTAGTTTTCAAAATACACTGGGGCCAAGGATGACATGGATGCCTGTGTAATGAGTATCATCCTGTCCCAGAGACACAGGATGGCTTGACAGTGTACATGAGGGCAGTAATGATGGCAGCACTGCTATCAATCCAAGGCCACTGGAGAAAGACTTCAGTTTCTTTAGCACATTTTGCCATGTGGGGTCTGTTAGGATTGAGGGGAGAAGACTGCTGCAGATTTTGTGGGAATCCATGGCAGCTCAGTTTGGTCTAGATGGTTGGGCAAATCCTGCCTTATCAGTATGGAGTTGTCTCTCATTTCTGGGCTTTGAGGCTATAGTGTTCTATGTTTGTTTGTTTGTTTTTTAATACACTACAATAATACCTTGGCAAAAAGAGTCTGTATGCAGCAGAGAATCCTGGAATGAAATACACCAACTGTTAATTATGGTTGTCTTGGATGGCAGAAACACGGATAGTTTTCATTCAGTTTTTGTTTTTTTTCCAAAACATTTTGGTACCAGATGATACGGTTTTGCGGCAGGCAGTATAGAGTTCTCTCGCTTTGAGTGAGCTGGGGGTGCCGTGCCCAAGCTCTGCCTTGGCGGCAGGGTGAGAGCAATACTGGCTGACCCCTTGGGCATTGCCAGGCTTATTATAGGAGGAAAGAACCCAGAGAGGGAGGAAAGAGAGTCTCTCTCAGTAGAGAGATGGAGGCTTCTATCATCTTAATTTCAATATTAGAAGAGAAGTAACCTTATTTTATATCCCAAGTTTCTAAAACAGGTCATGTTGAGTACAGAAGCATTTCTCCATATTACTGCATACTTCATATAAATATATATATTTTGGAGTCCCACCATCCAAATCAAGGATTACATGTGTGTTACTGAATGGCTAGATTATTGTTCAGTTAATGCTAACTCTACAGTTGGAAATTTAGATCCTTTCATTTTTCGTCATATAGTATCATGAATATGATCGTGCATAAAGCTTTTTCTGATTTGTTTCTGATGATAATAATAGTAATTAGTATTCATGCAGGCTGCTTACCCTTCAAGAACTTCAAATTTTGTTGGCAAGTAGGGTCAGGGACACAAATAAAATAATAAAATGATACAGGATGAGACCTATAGTGATGAGTGACAAATAAGTTGTACAGCTGGTGCCATAAATTTAGGTGAAGTAGAAATCCAAACATTACTTATGCAAGTCTACTAAACTCACCTGATCTTTGGTTTCAGATAGAGCTGAGTTCAAATACAGGTACTGAAATTTATTTGCTGTGTGATTTTGGATAAGTTACTTAACTTCTGACCCTCTTTTCTGAAAGATAATTTTTTTTGGGGAAAAGAAATGCCTCATCTTGGATTTAAATCTAATAAATGCTTGCCGGAATGTGAGATGCTTTTAGGTAGCTGTGAATTTTAGGGAAATATGATATTTGATTGGGCCATTCTGGAGTCCCTAGATCATACCAAGCGTAAGTTTACACTCCCTCCTGAATTCCATAGAAGTCAGGTCTAGAATGTGACACAGACTGTCCTAGTTAGTTCACTCGTTCATGTAACTAATATTCACTGGCACTTAACCATGTGTTAGGTACTAGTGGCTATGGGGACTTTTGATATCTTCTTTTATGTGTATCAGTCTTATCAAAAATTGCCCCAAATCCAGGATAAAATGATTTTCTCTCCAAGCAATTGAGGACATATATACCAAACAGTTTTTTAAAAAGATTAACTGATATACACAGTCTGGTTACTCATAAGCTCCCAATGGACATGTCATGAACAACAAAATGGAGCCTAGAGGCCCCTACATGGCCTGGCCTTTAGGGGATCGTGCTTGGGGACGGCTCCTGCAGCATGGTTTTAAGAGCTGCTCGCGAAGTCTGCCCCTGAGGTGAGTGCTGCCAGCCCAGTGAGTACTAATTATTAGTACTCCAGACGTTGATGACTAAACTCAGGCACCTTTCTCCACTTCCAACTTTTAGGCAAGTCAACTGAGCCTCGAGACCTGGGTCCAGCGACAGTGTGGCCCCAGGGTTGTAGCCAGCACTGCACGTCCACTTCTCTAGTCTTCTACTAATACTGCATGTTTTCAGGGTTTTGTATTTTTGCCTTGTGTCAAATATTTTCCCCAACAAACAGACTTCCATAAGTCATTCTTAACGGCAATGTGGTATTCTATTACCCAGAATAGGTATAATTTGGTTAACCTTCTTCTTATTGGCTGTTTAGATCATTTCAATACTTTGTTATTTAATTCTTCACAAAACTCAGTTTTATTATTGTTATTTTTCTCAATTGCTTTCTAGTGAAGCAGCACCAATATGGACTCCCACTGCAGTGTAGGGGGAATGCAATCTCTCTTCACATCAACAAGAGATGCAATAAGAATTTTAAAAATTGTTTGCCAGTGTGATAGATGGAAAATATGGGATTTTATAATTTAATTTGCATTTCCTTGATCATTGCGGAAAGTAGCACATTTTTCAAATGTATTCATTGTTCGCACTTCCTCTTTGTGATTCGCTTGTTCACTCTTTTTGCTATTGGTGTGGTCATCTTTTTCATATTGATACACGAGAGCTTTTTACATATGAAGAACACACATTTAACTTTACGTGTGAAGATTCTAGTTAAAAGGAAAAGTGATCAATATGCAAAGAAAGCACAAACACATTGTCTTAGCTAGTTCCCAGTCTTGTTCTTCTCTAATTCACTCTCTCTGTACAGATTACTGTGAGTCTGATCCTGTCATTCTCCTTTTAATAGCTCCCAATTGTATTAGGATACAGTCCAAGTCCCAAATGTAGAGTAGCAGGCCTTTTATGATGATCCTGCTTGCCCGTCCAGACTCACCTTTCCTAACGCCTTATATCTAATTCTAAGAGCCATTCATATTGCACTGTCTTCAGCTCCCAGGAAGTGCCAACCTCTCTCTCTCTTCTGGGTCTTTGTGCTATATCCTCTGCCTGGAGCTCTCTTCCAATTCTTTTTCTGATAACCACCACTCATCATTCAGGTCTGCCTTGGACACCACTTCCTTTAGATCAGTGATCCTTAAGCAGGGATGATTTGTCCTCAGAGGACATTTGGTAGTGTCTGGAGACATTTTTGGTCATTATTACTGAGGGAGAGGTATGTTAATAACACCTAGTGGGTAGAGGCCAGGGATGTTGCTAAATATTCTACAGTGCACAAGACAGCCCTCCACAACAAAGAATTATCTGGCCTGAAATGTCAATAGTACTGAGATCGAGAACCCCTGTTCTAGACCTAAAAGGTCTTCACCAGTCTTCCCACCCACTCTCTGCCCACTTTAAGACTGGGCCTTCCCGAGCCCAAGGCCTCCCAGGACATCACCCTGTGCTTACTATATTCATGGACCTACTACACTGTATTGTAATTGTTCTCTAGGATAGAAGCTTCCTGAGGGTGTGGAACATGTTTTGTTACTCCAGGGCCAGTGTTGAGAATACGGTTGGCAGAAGCAGCTTAGCACAGTGTGTACTGGGGAGACAAAGTGTCTGGACTTGAATCCCAAACTTTGCTACTTACTAGCTGTGTGCTCTTGGGCAAATTACTAACCTCTCTGTGCCTCAGTTTCCTCCTCTATAAAACGAGGATACTAATAGTACCTACCACATAGAATTATTAGGAGGAATACATGGGTTAATATTGGTGGATTGCTTAGAGCAGTAAGCTCTATGTACGATTATTATATAGATTATTTCCTCTAAATAAAGGAGCAGGAATGAAATAAGTGCTCAATAAATACTTGTTGACTGAATGACCAGGGCAGGCCTTACTATGGGTTTGGCCATCTCCCCCTTTCTTGTCTTTCTCCCATTTCATTCAGCACATAGTAATTTTCTCCAAAAAGATTTGAAAAGTTTCTTTTCTTTGTAGTTCTTAATCTTTCTAGGCTCACATTATATCTCTAAGTATCTCTGTAGTCATGAGCTGCTAATTTTCCTTAAAAATGTTCCTGTTTCTATTTGTGTAGAGGGGCAAATGGGATTGAGCCAAAACATGGGATGGCAAACACACACGCTCCATTTTAGAAACAATTTTCTTTTAAATAGAATGCATATGTGGCTCCTTCTTTTGTACGCGAGGTGTACTATGGAGAGACTTACAAATGAATCCATTTTAAAAAGAGATAGATGTACACAAGGTACACCGAGCACAATGGCAGGCGTTTTGTACCGTCTCAAATCAGCAACAGCTGTTACATATTTGAAGTTAATTTGACGTTGAAGTAAACAAATCAAAATGTGTTTATGGAATAATTAGGCCCTATTCTCAATGCTGTGGCTAAGAAGTTTTGTCACAATTACTGCTCAGTGGTTTCATTTGTTTTGTTTTTGAAATTCCATAGCAACACACAAAAATAAAGCTGTTGTTATTACACTAGTACTTATGTAATTCCAGTATCCTGTGTGCAGAGTATTCGAGGCTGAAGTCAACAAAGTTTTAGCTGAATCTTCTCCTCTTGGTTCATAGAGTGGAGCCTGGTCAGATCTTTGGAAATTGATAGGAAAAGAGAGAATCTTTTATAAACATGGTCCAGTCTTCCAAAATTGCTTTAAAACGCATGTTCCTGCTCATTCATTGCTTGCACGTGCAACCCTCTTGTGTGTTGTGGCTTTCTCTCCTTGCCACTGGGGAGAGTTGGTTCATGATCTTGTGAAATGAAGGCTTCCATCCAGATCAGCAAGGAAACTTGACATGAAGAAGCAAACTGAGAGAGTAGTATCATACTTTCTCACTTAAAAAAAAATTTTTTTTTCCAAAGAAGCCCATGAAGCTCCCTAAAGGAGTATACAGTTGGCCCTCAGTATCCACGAGGGCCTGGCTCTAGGATCCACCCAGATACCAAAATCGGCCTATGCTCAAGTCCTACAGTTGGCCCTGTGTATCTGCGGTTTCCCCTCCAGGGATTCAACCAACCACAAATTGTAAACTTAGTAGTGTAAGTATTGAAAAAAATCCAAGTATAAGCGGACCCAATGCAGTTCAAACCTGTGTTGTTCAAGGATCAACTGTACTTAATCTCATATACCCAGAGGGGTCTTTTTATGGGGTGTCAGTGGACTCCCTGGAAGGTAAATTTAGGAGAAGAGGTCTGCAGGGGGTTGAAGATTTGCGGGAGGGCTGGAGGTGGAGACCCCTGCCCAGCAAATCTCCCTGAAGCTGTTCTGGCGCACTAGAAAGGTCTTGGAGCTGTCTATCCTCCTCGGACACCGTCTCCACAGTTATTTACTCAGGGCATCCTGGTGTTTGCGATGGGTCCTTCTGCAAAGAACTTGTTTCCTTTCTGGTCTCCTTTAAAGGGAGATGTGGATCAGTCCCCAGTTCTTAGCATTAACGTCAGTTCCATCTTTCCTCCTCTACTAAATCCCAAGACTCCTTGCCCTTGGCACACAGGCTACTGTTTCTCAGGGACGTCCCTGCCCCTGGAACCTCTCACTGCTCATGAGGCCCTTGGTGACAGTGGGCGCTGTGCCGCCGTCAAACTCTGGTGTCGGCTGCTAAGTGTTATTTTAATTTCTCTTCGTCTAAATTCCTCATAGAGCAGCTTTTGAAACATGAGATTGTCTCCTTAAGAGGTACTTATTGTAAAGCAGAGTGAGCTGCACCTTTGATGGAGACAGAAGAGGCCAAGTTTGATGGGTTGGACAGCGTTAGACAAAGAGAGTAATTAATGACTTAATTGCCTCTTCACCCTTTCCTTTTTAAGAAAAGTTTTTCTTCTTTTCTTTCAAAACTCTCCAGGCTGAAAATTGGAATTCCCAATGCTATGTTACAGCTTAGCACAAAAAGAAAAAAAGAAAAAGAAACCGGAACCCAATTTTTCTCTTACATTTTCCTGTAGCATCGTCCTCACTTTCTAGAATCGTCGTCTATTGATTTTACCTGTTGTGGCCTTGGAAGTTGCAGCCATCTGTTTCTGGAGAGTTCAGTGCCTTGCATGGATTTCCTTGTGTTAGTTTAAACGCTGATAGGATACGTGGCAAATTAATGAAATAAAAATAAATTTGTCGATAGCCAGAAGAAAAGCCACTTTCAACATTTGTTCAGTACCCATTGCTTTTCAGGGCCGAGACAAAATTAGTGGGTAGGATTAAAGAATATATTCGTCTTTTATCCCATGTTTGAGTACTTGATCACAGAGGCATGGTTTAATCCAAACATCAATAGCTCCTCGTCAATTCCGTCAGAGACAGCCGTCAAAGTGGACTTTGGGTTTGTTAGAGCTTTGTGTTTTATCCTTTTTTAAGGTCATGGAGTATTGTCTTTGATTCTTGATGCTGAAATCTTTCTTAATCTTCTAAACTTGAGAAACATCTGTTAAGATTTAATGGGATGGCTTTTGTCTTAAAATTAGAGCCCATCTTGCAAATCTATCTCCTTTCCTTCCCCACCCCCCAATTTGGAAAATGGGGAGCTGAGACAGAGGAAGAGAAGCACATTTCACTTCGAAGCTCTTCTGATCAGTGTGCAAAGAGTGTGTCAGAGTGACATCAGGCAGGGCGCGACACTTCTGAAATCTGGATGCTGTGAAGCCGGTGTTCAATTTTATTTTATTTCCTAGTGACATTAGCAATTTCCCTGTAGCACATCACTTAGCCTGGCATCTGAGTGGCAGATTTATGATTCTAGTGAATAATGAGACAAAAATGGCGTAAGGAAGAGAAACAGCTGGAAATAGGGATTTTAACCTTTTCCCGTAATCCTCCTTGTTACTGGATTGCATTGTGTCAACAAAATTAAGTAGTTAAAATAGCTGGAGGTACAGTAACGGCATCTAAAAACGTATGCCTCCAAATACAGACAGCTGTCATGTCTGTTGACAGAATATATTAGTCATTATCCTTATCAGTAGACACAAAATCATCATAGTTTTCATAATGGAGACGTTTCATACCACATAGCTGCTAGTGATTTTGGAGGTCCTCCGATAAAGTCACCACCATTGTAATCATGGTGTTTTCATTTACTCACTTCTTATATTCTTAACCTGGATGTTAACATCTCAGCCAGAGTGCTTCACAGGGAAGTATTACAAGCCTTCTGTTTATTGCTTCAGACACATTTCCACCTACCTTTGGCAAGGAAACATGGGCTGGAAACTTCTGTTCTGAACAAAGGAGGGGGTCCAAGACCTTTCCCACTACAGGTGCCAATATCCGAATCTGAACCTTTTCTAAATGTATTAGGAAAACATGTCTAACTCCTGAGAATTGGATTCGTACCGTCGTCCAAGGGTTTCCTGCTCCTTCTCAGAGGCAGGAAGGAATTCCCAGTGCAGCGCGTGGGGAGGTGGTAGCTGGAATGGGGATTTGGGACTCTTGATGTCACATTTAGGAGCCTTGGACTTTGGGGAGATAATTGAACTGTTCTGAGCCTCAGATTCTTAGTGGAAAGTGGGGGATGATCATGAACACCTTACAGCTCTGTTCAAACACCCCATGAAAGCACCTAGAATGGGCCTGCTATATAATAGATGATTGAAAAATAATAGCTTCTTGGTCTTCCTGCCTGTTGTCCTGCACTGAATTCTCGCCACCTTCCTCCCCTCGCCTCCACACATGCATGCATTCTTGTACCCTTTGCCATTTTAAGACTTCCATAGAACTGGTACCAGATTTACTTATGAAGCGGGGGGAGGACAGCAGTCCCACCTCTTTCTCCCCTATGTTTTCTTCCTCTATTTTACTCCAATCTGGTAAGGGGAGAATTCTCATCATTATAAATAAGAGCAAAATATTAAGATCTATCACCTACTGTATCAGGTATTGTGTGAAATGCTTACATATATTATCACATTTAATCCTCACAATGACCGTATCAAGTAGATGTAATTCTTATCCGCATTTTCCAGAGGAGGCAACTGAGGCCCAGACAGGTGGAGTCACTTGCCTGGGCACCCAGCTGAGAGTCTTCACAGTATCAGGCACCCCATCCTCACAGAACAAGGAAAGCCCCAGAGCTGAGCAGGGGTCCGGAGGCCCATTAGCTGCATCCTTGCAGCATTTTCTGATTGTCAGGCACTGTGTCCCAGAGCCTCAGCCCCCAGGTCCTCTCAGCTGGGAGGAAGGACTCCTGTGTGGCTGAGATGAAGTGAGTCCCGCCCTTCTGGGAGGGTGCGTTGCTGTTCACAGTAATGAGGGGGTCCTGCCAAGGGTGGTTGTTTTCCCCCCTCTGCCTCATCCTCCCACTTCTGACAAGGTTTTCAATTAGCAGCTTGTAGAGGCCCAGCCTGTGGTCCTCATTTCATGCAATATGCATAACTGAATTTCCCCGGAGGGGATTAAAGGGCAGAGGGAGAAGGGGGTGTGTGTGTGACATAAAGGCCCCTTGAATCTAAGGACAGAAACGTGCTGTGAGTACAGGCTGAGGGCAGCGCCTCGTTTAAGCTTCCATGCGGCCAGGGGTCATTTGGGAAGCGAGTCTCAGAGGCGAACGGAATGCTGCTGCTGCAGAATGTGGAGCCGCTGGGCTGCTGGCTGGGCCTCTCTGCCTCCATTCTGGTGCCTGGTGGAACCTGTACAGAAGCAGGAGCACGCTGCCGCTCAGGCCCCTTCGTGCTTAGGGAGAAGTGATTTCCTCCCCTTCTGGGGAGGTGAAGGACTCCCCCAGACCCCTGGTAGCTTCTCCCAGTGGAACGCCTGCTCATCTGGAGGCTAGGCTGTTTATTCAATGCCTGGGCTGAATTGAACTAGCGCTCTCCTCTCTCCAGAGCCAGAGGGATGCTTTGTTTCTGTGGAGACTGCTGGCTGCTTTCTCTTTATCAACAGGCTGGGTCGCCTGGGAGCCATGTTAGCTTTTTTTTTTTTTTTTTAATCTGTCCAAAGCAGGATAGTTGTTTCAAGGAAGAAAAAAATCAAGACGCACAGGATGCTGAACACAAATGCTACACATTTGCCACCTCCCTCCAACACAAGCTTATGATCCACATGAAAATAAGGGCCCCTTGAATCGGATGACGGGAATGAGCTGTATTACAGGCTGAACGGAATGTCTTGTTTGAACTTACTCGGGGCCGGGGATTATCTGAAAAAGGTGACAGATCGAACTTAAATTCTGGTTTCTAAATAGAGGTAAAGAGGGTTTTTAATAGAGGTTGTATGCAGCCTTGAAATCTACAGTATGGGGTTTATGTCCTTTTCTTAGTAGAGTCCACAAATAGAGTTTGCTCTTAAAGAGGACTGTGGGTCTGTCTATGTTATTGGTGGTCCTCAGAGGGCCTGATGTTTGGAGGGTCAGGGGGAAGGAAGAGGTTCTGGAAATCTGGGGGCAGAGACACAACCCCCTTCCTCGGGATCCAAGAGGCCTCTGGGTAGCAGCCACAGGCATATAATAAAGAATCAGGCCCCTGGCCAGTTTTGTGAGAGAAAAAGTAAAGAATGTAAAAGGTTCCAGATGAATCATGGTGGTATTCAAATTTGAAGTCATCCCCAAAGCTTATGTTCTCATCAGAGCATATATGTAGCCATAGCTTCTGTTCTCTTTGTATTTCCCTTTCTTCCTGTCCCCCCGCCCCCCAGCCTCCCCTCCCCTCCCCTTCAATTCCCATCTCTCCCCACCCCACCAGCAAACATTTTCTTTCCCAGCCAACTTCTCGTTGCGGGCTATTTGGAGTAATGAATTCCCCTCAGGACAGATCTGAATCATCCCGTGTAGGGTGTATATTCATGTAACAGGAACATGTGAAAACAGGCCCTGGAAGAAGCTGGACTCAGGGCCACCCACTGCAGACATTTTCTAGGTGAGTCTGACCTCGGTAATGCAACAAGCATTGCGTGTGTTGAGGATAGCAAGGGTGTGAGTGAAACCTGCTTTCCAGTGGAGAGTGATTCTGAATCTCAGTGACGTTTTCCTAGATGTAGTTTCAGCTTTTCAAACCTCCTGCAAACGAGGCCTTTCCCGTTCTGGGTGAGTGGGCCCTCCCTTCCTCTCACATCTGACATCCTTGCCGCTGCCAACCGATTAGGCAGGAGTAGGGAAATGCAGGCGCTGCCGGGGGCGCGGGGTGGTGGGCAGGTTACGGGATGGGGCAGTCGTCGTGAGGCCTGGGTGTACCCAACTAGTAAATACACTTGCTGTTGTGAACTCCATACAGAAAAGGCAAAGTATCACATTTTCCTCTGAATTCTTGAGGAAATTGCTCTCATATACAACACCAACCTTTGGCTGCGTGACAGAGACAGTGTGTCGTTTGCATGCCATTACCAGGCTGTAAAGTCTGGTCAGGGCTGCCTTTTCGGAGTTTCCAATCTTTTGGGATCCTTGGAGGGTCACCCTGGGGGTCAGGTTTGTTTAGTCTGGTCCGTAATGGTGTAAAGTGGCCTTGACTGTCAAGCCTACCTAAATAATGCCCTATCTGTGTGATACTCCACCAGTCCCTCTAAGTTGTATATATGTTTCACTTTCTAATATTCGGAGCCGAATTGGATTTCATTGTTAATAGAAGGCAAATTGTTTCTAAAAACAACCTCATCTCACTTTGAAAATTAGCCAGAGTTCAGAGGGCCCCTGCGATTTAAGGGGGGATCTACTCTTTTCCCTGGGAAAACGACACAACACTTCTGTGTTTCTGTATGTACATTCGCCACTCTCTGCCTCTCTTTTAAGACTCGTTTGAACATATGCTATTTTTCAAACGTTTTTATTGAAGTTTCACATACACAGAGAAAGCAACACACATGCTAAGAGTACAGTAACTTTTCACAAACCCAGCACACCCTAGCAACTGGCCTCCAGATCCACAAGCAGGATATCGTTCCTCCAAGAGCCCCCTTTGTGGCCCCCTTTGTGGCCCCCTTTGTGGCCCTCCACTTTGAGCATTTGCAATTTTAAATCTCTCTTGTTTATAATTTACTCAGGGTTTTCTATCTTGCGACTTACTCCTCTTTTCCCAATGCCACAACATTCTCTGAATTGTCACATAACCAATAGGAAGGGGAAAGGATCCTGTCTGATTTTCTGAATACTAATAAACAGCGTCTTTCTAGAATCCTTGAATCTGGCATCGTGATGTCCTATGGAGCTTCGCAAGTTCATCAGTACCTTGTTAAAATGGGGTTCATTTCTATACGGGTCCCTCTATAAGCTCAAATCGTGCTCCTTTACATATTTCATACACTAAAAACCCGGTTTCACAAGAGCAGTCTAAATGGCATGGGTTTATCTATCTAATTCACACCCCAGCTTTGCAAAATGCTATTGAACCCACTCTATAAATGTTAAGCGATTACAGCCTTGGGGGTGGAGAGGATAGAGGTGCAAGGATGCTCATTGCAAACATTTTTGCTCAGAGGCTTTTAGGAGTAAATAGGTTCTCCTCTCCAACCTCTCTATATTTCAAAACTAATTTTTTTTGAAGCCCTATAGATGGACTTCCCCTCCCTCCCCCTTTAAAATAGTTCAATTCCTTTCTTCCTGAGCTCTTCAGCTCCCAGCACAGCTTTCATTACAGCAACATAAATAAAAAGTGACATAAAATTATACAGCCCTGTGTAAAGTAGTTTAAGGAAAATGTCTTTTATGGCAGCTTTTATGGTTTCACCAATTAGTTATTAGATTTTCTCCATTTTTAATTTGATGTCCTACGTGTGCGTTCTGAAAGGTTTCTTCCCCCGTTTCATCTCCTGGCAGTAATAGGGCTGGGGGGCGTTGAGCCCCCGTTGAGCTGACTTGCCAGTTTTGTGAAGGTATTTCACTACAGCCTGTTGCTAGATGTGGGCCAAGCAAGTTCTTTGTGACAGAGGCCAGGGTTGAGGTGTTTTCAACTGAGCAGAGTTTCACCCTTATTAACACTCAGGGTCCCCTGCAGTCCGTGGACCTGTCTCCCGCCGAGGGTAGCTGCACGCAGGCCTTGGGTTAGCACCCTGGCCGTTGGACCTTAAGCTGATAAATCCTGAGTTTTTAGTAACTTTCCAAACATTCCCAGGGAGTGAGAATAACAGAGATTTACTCCTGCCAAAATTTAATCATGCAGAAAAAGCGAAATTTAGATCAGCATATAGATTATTTTTTAATGTGATCGCTTGACAGAGGAGGGCAAGGGAGCCAGAAGTTGAGCCCTGAGTGCAGCCGAGTCTAGACCATTGCAATTTGATTCATTTGGGAGAATTGTATTAGGTTTTAGGCTTTGGCTTGGGCCGGGCTGTTCTCTTTGGGAGTGGATGATGTCACTGTGTCAAGCGTGTCACGGCCAAGGCATTCTGGTATTTATGTTGGCTTCAGATCTAGCCCAGAGTACATGGCAGGCTCAATTTATTGCTACTTTAACTTTGTTTAGTCATGGAGAGGCTTTATTTATGTTGGTAAATTTCAAACAGTGGCCAACAGTGACCGCACAATGAAAAGGCCTGCAAGATTCATCATCGATAAATCACCTTGTTGCTGAGTTTCTCTAATTAAGAAAAAACTCCGTCTGTTGATCCCTGTGGTTGCTGGAAGAAAAGCAGGGTGGGGAGTGTTTTGATTAATCCATCTATCAGCCCAGCTTTGGAAAGTGAGTCTCCTGTTTCTGATTGTAGCTGGGCAAAGAGCTAAATAAAAATTTATCTTGTCAAAACCTATGGGCTAACTGAAAGCAAATAAAGAAGTTTTATGGCACCCACATAAAGTTAAATAAACAGCGCAAAAGTGCAGTGTGTCCTACAGACATTTTTCAGTACAGTATGTGGCCGTTCTTAGGGGAGAGCTCGTTAACTCCAAAAAAAATTACCTTTAATGGGCCACTCATTATGGTCATGATTAAAACCAAAGACTGGGGCTCATGGCTTGGTGCTGTTGGAACCACCCAGGATGGTAGGCTTGGTGAGTGCTTCTAAATGGCAACATAGACACTGTAAGCAACATTGCAGATATCAGGGGATCTTTTAAACATCTTTATTGGAGTATAATTGCTTTACAATGGTGTGTTCGTTTCTGCTTTATAACAAAGTGAATCAGCTACACCGTATACATATATCCCCATATCTCCTCCCTCTTGCATCACCCTCCCACCCTGCCTATCCCACCCCTCTAGGTGGTCACAAAGATCCCCTTTCAGGGGATCTTTTTATTGATTCCTCTAGAAGGTAGCCAACCTTCCTGGGGATAACACGCTACGGGGGACAGTCAGGTAAAGCTTTTTATGTCTGACTGAGCAAGGGACCTCATCTTTGGGTGAGCTTACCTTTCATGTGGGGGATTCCCTCTGCTGGGAAAGGTCTAGAAAAGTATATTGTGATTGGAAGTCTCTTTTCAGCAAATGCAGTTTAAGCAGGCGTCTATCTGAGCTTGAGCTCATGGTAGAGTACATTTTGTTTCTAGTTAAAAAATATCTTTGAATCAAATGAAAGACAGAAGCTGATGATGGAGAAGGCCAATTCTGATACTAGGGTGGGCTTGAGATTATTTGCTTTTCCTTTTTAGGTTACGAAAAGGGTGCTCTCTTGATACCAAGCTTCAGGATCCATTCACAGGAAAGTGCGATTTCTCAAGTGTCAAACCGTGGGGCATGGTGCATCTGGCAATCAGCCCCTGTCTGTTTGACGGAGTTGTACCATAAACGTGGGCTTGGGGGAATAAGGAACATTTTGAGAACCATCTCCTGTGGGGTCCTGGTGCTGTAGGCTGCTTTGGAACATGACATCTCTGTGCTGACAGACTAGAGCTGCTCTTGGATTTAGCTGATAGTTTTGCAAGTTCTTGGCTCTCTTCTTGCCTCCTGTCAGCATGCTGTCTTTATTCATGGGTCAGGGCTCCCCACGACTGAGGGTGGTGGTCATGGTGATGGTGTGTGAAGAGCCAGGGTGTTCTGCCAGGATCTAGTCAGGAGAGGGGGCGAAGCCAGACCTTCCCTTGCATTAGGAAGACAAAAGCTTACTCAAATACGGGACAATATAGAAGTCACCATCTGGACCGTAGAAATTGGTAATAGGTAGATAAAAGTTTCCACCCACTTTATAATGACTATATCTCATGCACTTTCGATCTTTTCATTGACCCCAAGATATAGTTCAAGGCTGTCTTGGAGTCACCTTAGTTTGCCCTGTGCATAACCAAGGGCACTTCACTTTTTCCCAGCACGGAGATCAGAGGTTAACAACAGGGCAACACGTATTATGTTAAACTCTCTCTAATGGATCTGGCAAGTGCAGGGCAGTGTGGGGAACCCAAAGAATCTTAAGTCGTGGTCCTTGCCCTGAAGAGGCTTCTAATCTCCTGGAAGGAGGTAGGATTTATGGAACTGCCAGTTTGAAGGTGAAAATGGCTAGAGGGTGCAATCATCAAACGCCATTGTTCTTTCCTTCCATGCCAGGGCTGTGGGGCTGGTTCTCCCTCCTACGGGGGCGATCTAGGGCAAGTTCTATCACTTTTCTGGTCACTCCACAGTCTTTTATTTGCAAAAATATTCTTAATTCAGTATTACCACAATGGTTTTCAACCCAGGCTACCCATCAGAATTGCCTGGGCATTTAAAAAGAATATGTGTCCAAGCTTCTCCCCAGACCAATGAAACCAGTGTCTCTGGGGATGACATCCAGGCATCAGGAACTTTCAAAGCTCCTCAGGTGATCCCAGTGGGAAGCCAGGATGGAGAACCATTGAAAATTAAATATGCAATTCCAGAGAAATAAGGGAAACTTCAAAATTTATTTCAACTTAAAGCTTCTTCCCCTTTCTTCATCTGGCTTGGAAGGAGGGCACGGGAAACTGCTACTTCTCACCTTACAAGTCTTTTCCCCTCTGCCAACTTGTTCACCAAAGTTGCTGACTGCTTTGTGGTTGGCGTGCTGATGTGGGAGGAGAGGTAAAGGCTGGAGGGTCTAATATTCCCTAGAAGGTTACCTTAGACAGTCTCTTTAGGATGGCACCAGGCTGGCTCTCTCTCTCAGTTGTGTGGGACACCCCCTCCTCTCTCTACTTTCAGACCAGGCAGTCACCCTAGACAACCTCTCAGGCTTGTCCAAGTAGGGGTCTGACACTAGCCTCTAGTGCTCCACAGACTTCAGGAGACTGGGCAAGTTCTCAGTGGTCTCCCTGAAGCTCCCTCCATTAGGCTTGAGGTAAGGAGAAGCACCACTTTAGCAGAAAACACAAGTTCTCTCCCAATATTTGTTCTGCTTCTTTCTACAGTGTAAACATGGCTTCCCAGAATAAAGACTACATGTCTCAGTTTCCCTTGCAGCTAGACGGCCATGTGACTAAATCCTGATCAATGGCATATTGAGTTGGAGTAATGTAGGCAATTTTCAGGAAATGTCTTTAAAGGGAGAAGGCATACCCTTCTCCTCATCCCCTTTGCTGCTGCATGGAATGCAGCTGGCTGATCTGGAAGAGCCATCTTGGTCCCAGAAGTGGAGGGGGAGCAACAAGCTAGACGGAGCCTGGGCGCCTGGTATGTGGAGGCAGCACACACAGATGGCCTACCAAAACTTTCATGTGAGAGAGAAGTAAACTTCCATCTTTAACCCTCACTGCCATTACAGGTTTCCTGATGGAGTCAAACCTAATCCTAAATAATTCAGAACTTTGTCCTGAAATGGACTGCTAAGCATGAGCTTTGGTAGGTGGTGGGCCACGAGGACACAGGTACTGCAGGCTAGAAAACTGGTACCCCCTGTTAAGTAGTAGCAAAACATTTGGTCCAACTGTTATCTGCTATACCTTGGATGGCAGGCCACATATTAATGGGAGTGGTAGAGAAAAGGTCAGGATGTTGGTGGTGTTGGATGCTTACTGCTGTTTTTAGCCAAGTCCTGCAAGAGAGTGCTGAATTCAGCAGAGAGCTGGTGTGGCTGCAAGCAGAGATGGAAGGCACTATCCCTTTGCAAAGGGAGGCACTTTGGCTGCTGCCTGCATTCTAATTTGACTGAAAGCCTAGCAATTGGAGTCTTTGAAGTGTTGAAAAAGCTGTGTCTGTACCACAAATTGAAGGAGTTTTAAGAGGTGGCTATCAATGGCAGGCTTGTTAAGATGTAACACTGTAGCCCCAAGCCTTCTTCAAGCATCTTCCTTTAAGACACGGGTCCCCAACCCCCAGGCCAAGGACCAGTCCGTGGCCTGTTAGGAACTGGGGCTGCACTGTTTGGAAGTTTTAGCCATGGCAATCAGAGAAGAAAAAGAAATAAAAGGAATCCAAATTGGAAAAGAAGAAGTAAAACTGTCACTGTTTGCAGATGACATGATACTATACATAGAAAATCCTGAAGATGCCACCATAAAACTACTAGAGGTAATCAATGAATTTGGTAAAGTAGCAGGATACAAGAGTAATGAACAGAAATCGCTTGCGTTCCTGTACACTAACAATGAAAAATCAGAAAGAGAAATTAAGGAAACACTCCCATTTACCATTGCAACAAAAAGAATAAAATACCTAGGAATAAACCTACCTAAGGAGACAAAAGACCTGTATGCAGAAATCTATAAGACACTGATGAAAGAAATCAAAGATGATACAAACACATGGAAAGATATACCATGTTCTTGGATTGGAAGAATCAACATTATGAAAACGACTCTACTACCCAAAGCAATCTACAGATTCAATGCAATCTCTATCAAATTACCAATGGCATTTTTCACAGAACTGGAACAATAAATTTCACAATTTGTATGGAAACACAAAAGACCCTGAATAGCCAAAGCAAACTTGAGAAAGAAAAACAGAGCTGGAGGAATCAGGCTCCCTGACTTCAGACTATACTACAAAGCTACAGTAATCAAGACAGTATGGTACTGACACAAAAACAGAAATATAGATCAATGGAACAGGATACAAAGCCCAGAGATAAACCCATGCACATATGGTCACCTTATCTTTGATAAAGGAGACAAGAATATACAATGGAGAAAACACAGCCTCTTCAATAAGTGGTTCTGGGAAAACTGGACAGCTACGTGTAACAGAATGAAATTAGAACATTCCCTAACACCATATACAAAAATAAACTCATAATGGATTAAAGACCTAAATGTAAGGCCAGATGCTATAAAACTCTTAGAGGAAAACATAAGCAGAACACTCTATTACAGAAATCACAGCAAGATCCTTTTTGACACCCCTCCTAGAGAAATGGAAATAAAAACAAAAATAAGTGGGACCTAATGAAACTTGAAAGCTTTTGCATAGCAAAGGAAACGATAAACAAGACGAAAAGACAACCCTCAGAATGGGAGAAAATATTTGCAAATGAAGCAACTGACAAAGGATTAATCTGCAAAATCTACAAGTAGCTCATGCAGCTCAATATCAAAAAAACAAACAACCCAATTCAAAAATGGGCAGAAAAGTTAAACAGACATTTTTCCAAAGAAGATATGCAGATTGCCAACAAACACATGAAAGGATGCTCAACATCATAATCATTAGAGAAATGCAAATCAAAACTACAGTGAGGTTCACCTCACACTGGTCAGAATGGCCATCATCAAAAAGTCTACAAACAATAAATGCTGGAGAGGGTGTGGAGAAAAGGGAACCCTCTTGCACTGTTGGTGGTAATGTAAATTGATACAGCCACTATGGAGAACGGTATGGAGGTTTCTTATAAAACTAAAAATAGAACTACCATATGACCCAGTAATCCAACTACTGGGACATACCCTGAGGAAACCATAAATCAAAAAGATACATGTACCACAATGTTCATTGCATCACTACTTACAATAGCCAGGACATGGAAGCAACCTAACAGTCCATCGACAGATGAATGGATAAAGAAGATGTGGCACATATATACAATGGAGTATTACTTAGCCATAAAAAGAAACGAAATTGAGTTATTTGTAGTGAGGTGGATGGACTTAGACTCTGTCATACAGAGTGAAGTAAGTCAGAAAGAGAAAAACAAATGCTGTATGCTAATGCATATATATGGAATCTAAAAGCTGGTACGGATGAACCTAGTGGCAGGGTGGGAATAAAGACGCAGACGTAGAGAACGGACTTGAGGACACAGGGAGGGGGAAGGGTAAGCTGGGACGAAGTGAGAGCGTAGCATTGACATATATACACTACCAAATGTAAAATAGATAGCTAGCAGGAAGCTGCTGCCTAGCACAGGGAGATCAGCTCGATGCTCTGTGACAACCTAGACGGGTGGGATAGGGGGGGGGGGGGGGAGATGCCAGAGCTGGGAATGTGGGGATATATGTATACATATAGCTGATTCACTTTATTATACAGCAGAAACTAACACAACATTGTAAAGCAATTATACTCCAATAAAGATGTTAAAAAAAAAAACTCTTGTCTAGATGAGATCTTTCAGTATGGTTTTTCACGCATAGAAACAAACAGACCGGAAGTCTAACTAAGATTTTGAAGGAATTCTTTTGGAAAAAAAAAAGCCTGTGACCATCAGCGTCTGTAGTAATGCCTGGTTCCTGAACCTGCAGTAGTGGAAACAGGCAGTAAGAGAGGGTCACGTGTGCTCTCCAAGGCCGTTTTCACATGTGGTCAAGAGGGTGATGGTTAAGGAAGAACCTTCCAGAGAGGTAAGCCAGGGCTAATGCACAAGGGAATTCTTCTCAGGAGGGAGAATGAGAGGCTGCCAGATGGTCTAACCAGGGAACTGACTCTACTATTAAGGAAGGGAACCTTTGCTGTTCCTGACCAATGGGCTGTGACAATAGTTATGGGCCAGTAACTTCTGGACATTTCCCATTTTCTCCATTTTCAAATGGGATTTTTTATTGCTGTTATCTTATTTCTTTTCAGTTTTATTTTAGGTGTGTGATGGGAAGATAACTTACTGTTAGTAATAGATCACCTGACCATTAAGAGCTCCATCTGGGCCTGGTAGAGAAGACAGCATTGCTCACATGTCCTGGATTTAAGCTGAATGAAGTTACTGCTTGTGTTGTCTTCTTTTACAGAGAGTATGGGTGTGTTCTATGTTCTGTATCTTTATTCTTCTGCATTTTTGAGCTTCCCTTTGGGATCCTTTTCCTCTGCTTAAAGAATTCTCTTAGAATGTCTTTTCATACAGGTCTGCTGGTAATAAATTATCTTTGTCCTAAGGCATCTTTATTTAACTCTCATTTCTGAGGACTATTTTCACTCTTATATGCTTACAAGTTGGCAATTATTTTCTTTCACCTGAAAATGTTGTTATTCTGCCTTGATTCTTGAAGTGCATTTCCATTGGTTACGGAATTCTTGGTTGACAGCTTTTTGTTTCAGCCCTTTGACTCTTTTGCCACTCACTGTCTCTTTCCTCCTAGTCCCTGATGGGAAATCAGTGGCATTTCTAATCATTGTTATGTTGTACATTGTATGTATTTTTCTCTGCGTGCTTTCACAATTTTCTCTTTATCTTTGGTGTTCAGCAGATTGAGTCTGGTGTAATTGTTGTGGTTTCTTTGTCTTTTTTTCCTAATTTTTATTGAAATATAGTTGATTTACAATGTTGTGTTAGTTTCAGGTGTACAGCAAAAGTGATTCAGATATATATAAATATATATATGTATATATTCACACTACTATATATAATGGATATATATATATGTTAGATTCTTTCCCATTATAGTCCCCTGTGCTATAGAGTAGATTCTTGTTGGTTAACTATTTTATATATAGTAGTGTGTATATTTTTGGTGTTCTTTGTATATATCCTTCTTTTGGATCACTGAGTTTCCTGAGTCTATAAATTATGACTTCCACTAAACTTGGGGAAATTTCACCAATTATTTCTTTAAATATTGTTTATGCCCCACTCTCTCTCTCTTCCTCTGGAATTCCAGTTTCACATATATTAGGCCTTTTGATTTTGTCCCACAGGTATTTGAGGCTCATGTGCTTAGCGGGAGTCGGCCCTATGTATGTGGTTCAGGTGTTAGCCAGAGATTTGGGCAGAGTTTAAACCCAGAAATTGTGGTTACCCTTTCTGGCTCCACCCTTTCTGGAATTTCCCTCTCACTTTCAGTGCCTATGGTTACCCCAAACTCTCTCTTATGTTTTTTTTTTTTTTTTTTTTTTTTTGCGGTACGTGGGCCTCTCACTGTTGTGGCGTCTCCCGTTGCGGAGCACAGGCTCCGGACGCGCAGGCCCAGCGGCCACGGCTCACGGGCCCAGCCACTCCGCGGCATGTGGGATCTTCCCGGACCGGGGCACGAACCCGTGTCCCCTGCATCGGCAGGCGGACTCTCAACCATTGCGCCACCAGGGAAGCCCTCTCTTCTGTTTCTTTTTCAAGCCAATAATGATGTGGGTTTTCTATTAGAGTTCTCTTGGATCCATCATGTGCAGCACTGACTTTGGCTACACTTAGCCCAAATGCCATAAAAGTGAGTAAATCACTGTATGCTATTCCTTTTTCCCAAGGGTCTACTCCCCTCCACATCTATGTGCCGTTTCCACCCCTTAGTGCCTTTGAGATGTTGTTTATTTTTTTGAATTTTGTCCAGAATTTATAGTTGTGATCTGTGTGAAATTTGGGTATGGTAGGAGTTATTTCACAAAATTGGAAGTGGAAGCTTGGTTGTTTTCTCTCAGCACTTTGAAAATATCATTTCATTGTCTCCTGGCTTCTACTATTTCTTTTGGGAATTCAGCTGTCAGTCTTATTGTTCTGTTGAAGATAATGGGTCTCCCCCGCCCACTTCTTGCATTTAGGATTTTCTCTTTGTCTTTGATTTTCAAAAGTTTCACTATGTTTGTGGAGATGTGGGGTTCCCCATTCCTCCCTCTTTTGGTAGCACACCTCTTTGGGATTTATAGTGCTTCCTGAGTTTGTGGCTTATTGTCTTTGATCAGTTGTGGAGACGTCTTAGCCATTAGCTCTTCCAGTATTGCTTGGCGCCTCTACTCCTCACTGGCTTGGTAGTTTGCTGAAGGCTTCAAACAGGTTAAAACCATTTTTTGCCCACGTGTTCTTGTTGTTCTCAGTGTGAAGGTAAGTCTTCAACGAGCATTGCCACAATTGCCAGAGCTGGAAATTCTCATTTTTTTCTCACCAAGGGCTCAGAATACCTCAGGGTTTGGTAGCAACTGGAGCATTTTTTTTTACATGAGAAAAAATTTGCTAAATTTCAAGGCTGGTCGTGACAGTCAAAGAGAATCAGAAGAAGACACAGCATACCTTAAATGTCCACAAATAAGGTCAACTTCTATTTTATTAGGATAGTCAGCTGCTTTATATTGTTCCTCTGACAACAAGCTGTGGTTATTTCCATGTAATCCTTTATAGTATGTGGGAGAACTCTAGAGGTATATAAAAGGTATACCAGTGGGGACCAGTCCTCACTGTAGGGCTCCTTGGTGGGGAAATAAAGTAGCTATCACACTCACAGTTTGCCCAGTGCTGACTGCCATGACTGCACAGCCATATCTGGAGTCATATCTGAGCTGCCATAATGACTCGGGTCGGAATGAATCTCCTACAACCACTAAATTGTTTAAATGTTGTTGGTTTGGGGGAACAGAGTTGTGTTCATGGCAGAGCAAAGAGTAGTGGTCTTATCTTCCCAGCCCAAGTGGCCTCATCCCAAACAGAGGGCATGAGAGCCAGTGATCATGGCAGAGGCCACAACTTTTCTGTTCTCTTTCACTGTAACATCTCTGTAATCTGTTGCCTGCTGTCCTTTTCACTCATAATCCCCAGTTCACCTGATTTTGGCTGCATTTACCTATTATTTCCTCACCCTTTCATTCTCCTACCTTTGTCTTTTACCTTTAACCCACATCCCTTCATCCCTTTGTCCCGAATTCCTGTTGCACAGACCCATGTTTGTCAGGACAGAGAGAGGGAGCAGGTTCTCAGGAATAACTGTGTGTGATAATGAGGTACACAGAGTGGTGGTTCCTGGAATGTTTTTATTAGCAGAAACAGGGGAAGACCTGGAAGAGGAAAAATTCTGGGGCTCTCTTACTCTAGCCTGCAACTGACATGCCAATGATTTTGTGAATTGCATCAGCAATCTTTATGAAAAATACAAAAATGTCCTCACTAGCAACTCAATACCGTCTTCAGCTTCTCTGCCCCTGCTCTCACTTAGAGAATAATTGTTTGAAAAGTTAAGTATACTTTGACAAGCTTTTTGGCAAAACCTAGATTCTGGGAAACTCACAAAACAAACAATTGAGGTTTTTTTTTAACAAATAAATTTTAAGGAAAAAGATTTGAGGGGAAATCTATAGATTGAAAAAAGACTTGAGACAATCAATTGAAATGTGTAGACATTATTTAGACCTCTATTAAAACAAATAAACTGTTAAAGAATTATGACATTTATGAGACAACTAGAAATTTGAACACTGGCTGGATATTTCATATTAAAGAATTAATAAGATTTCAAGTGTGATAATGGCATTACAGCTGTATTAAAAAGAGTTCTTTTAGAGACACAATGGAAAGATTTGTGGATGAAGTGAAATAATGTTTGGGACGAGCTTTGAAATAACATGATGGGGGGAGATGGGTAAAAATCTAGATCATATAAGGTTGTCTGTGAATTGATAGTTGTAAAATCTGGGTGAAGAGAACATGAGGATTTCTTATATTTTTCTTATATTTTTTGGTCTACTTTTGCACATGTTTGAAATTTTCCATAATAAAAAGAAAAAAGAATCTCTGTGTCTTTGGGCAATTTTGTAGAAAGAGTTCCAAACAACTCCCAATTAATAAAATTCACCCTGTGCATTCCATTTTACATATCACCAAACTGAGATCTCAAACATAAGGAAGATCCTGGGTCTGAAAAACATAGCACATATTGTGGGGTGGATGTTCGATTTCACATAAAATTCATACTGGCCTGAAGCCTGCTCTCTTTTAGGCTGACTGCTTGAAGGGCTCATCCAGATTACTGTGTGTGTGTGCATGTGTGTGTGCGTGTGCACACTTGCCTAATACTCACTTTAGGGCCTTTGAAATGGAATTCCATCCCGTGCCCCAACTTTTTAGAGATCACTCATGATCCTGAATATTCCAGACAAAGAGCAAATAGATAAAATGAAGTTTGGTAGGATTTCTCTCCACGTAGTTGAATCTGCACTTGGTGTCAAGTGCTAAGCCAAGTATTTTACACGCAGTATTTTCTGAAATCCTCATAGTTATTCTGTGGGAAGGTACAATCATTATACCCTTTTGTTTTTGATATGAGAAAATGAAAACCTGGAGAGTTTACATATCTTCTCCAAGGTCACAGTACTGGTAATTAAGGAACCAACTGGGGTTTGAAACCTAGGCTGCTTGACTCCAAGTCCAAACTCTACCATGAACTCCAAGTTCTGTGGTAATTCAGTTTATTTCAGATTAAATTAAATTTAGGCTCTTTGAAATATGTATACTTAGCCAAAGGCAAAAAAAAAAAAAAAGAAAAAAGAAGATAAAAAAGGTTAAAACAAAGCAAAAGAAATAAAAATCAAATGTCAAAGTTCCAAAAACGCCTTCAGGTTTGCTAGAACTTAAAGGCTTAAGGAGCTGGGCCATCTGAGGTTGTTGCCATGGTGAGAATGACATTCCTTGAAGCCTTCTGGTGTCCTCCGCAGAGAACCGCACGGCTGCATGTGGTACATTTTCCTCTCTTGGCCACTGAAGGCAGGGATGAGATAGACTTTCTTGATTTGGCAATCCTGGTGATGCCCCGAGATCTTGTTTTGCGCAGGTCCTGTTACATTGTTGTTGGCAGGACACCAGGATTGCTTAGCCTCTTAACAGACTGTCAGGGTAAGGCTGTCTCCTTGGGCTTGAGATGGTGGCCAAGTCAAGTTCATGAGGGAAACAGATCAGTCCTTTGTGAGGGTCTCCAGTGTCTCTAGGTTAGCTTTATTTTTCAGCTGGCTTGGGTAACAAGGCCAGGAAAGGACAAATTGCCCACTGTGATGGGAGTAGGGGGGAATCTCGTGAGAAAAGTAAAGATCCAAGATGAAGAATAATTTAAATCCATCGCACCTTAGAATACTCTTCAGGGCTCATTTCAGAGGGCTCTGAGGATGCTCATTATCCTGAAATATCCCCAAGGGACCTGGCAGCCAAGAGAAGCCTGTGACTGTGGCTTTTGCTACAGGACGTGGCTTTCAATCTATGAACTTGCAGTCTTTGACAGTGATGACATTGGGAGGAACTCTGAAATTGGGACTAGCCAAGCTTGAAATCACTTGGGAAGATGAAGCATGCTAGAGTGGCTGCAGAATAGACTTGAGAAGGAGGCAACCATTCAAAAGAACTAGTATGTGAAGTCCCTGCCATAAAGCACATGGATTCTTCGTGACTGCTTCGAGGTTACTGGACTGGAGTCAAGCACTGTAAGTAAAAGTAGTGAGGTGGGCTGGATCAGTTACTTTAAAGTGGGAGCAGAAGGTAGTCGGTATATGAGGCCAAACTTTTGAGAAATTGAAGATCCATATCAGGAGCAGGCTCTTATCAGCTGATGGAATTCTGTGGCCCCATAGACTACCTGTAGAAGGTTCCATGATTTTGTAGGTATAGGTAACTTGCTGGCAGAAGCACTTCCTACAGTGGGTGGACCAAAGGCTCAGGACTGTTGTTCACTCTCCTTCCAGCCCTTGCTATACAGTTGTTTGGCCGGGTACCATTTCGCAGGGACTCTGGCAGTTTCCCCAGAGAGCCAAGATTACGAGAGCCGTGAAATTTGCTCCTTTTTCTCCACCCGAGAGGGAGAATGTTTCCTGGGGATTCTCCAAATTTATTTTTTTATTTTAAAGTCTCCTTTAATCTATAGATTCCCCCCCTCACTCTCTCTCTCACTCTCTCTCTTTCAACATCTATCTCCTTATTTCATTTTCTTTTTCTTTTCTTTTTTTTTTTTTGCGGTACGTGGGCCTCTCACTGTTGTGGCCTCTCCCGTTGCGGAGCACAGGCTCCGGACACGCAGGCTCAGCGACCATGGCTCACGGGCCCAGCTGCTCCGCGGCATGTGGGATCTTCCCGGACCGGGGCACGAACCCGTGTCCTCTGCATCGGCAGGTGGACTCTCAACCACTGTGCCACCAGGGAAGCCCTCCATTTTCTATTTTTTAAAATTATTATTATTGTTGTTTACACTCCATTTACAATTATTACAAAATTTTGGCTAAATTCCCCGTGTTGTACAATGCATCCTTGTAGCCTGTCTTACACCCAGTAGTTTGTATTGGGTTGGCCAAAGAGGTCGTTCAGGTTTTTTCCATAAGATGTTTCATACCTCCCACTCCCCCAATTTTGCCCCTCTCTCCACATTGGTAATTACTAGTTTGGTTTCTATATCTGTGTGTCTGCTTTTTTTTTGGTTATATTCACTAGTTTATTGTCTTTTTTAGATTCCACATATAAGTGATATCATACAGTATTTTTCTTTCTCTGCCTGACTTATTTCACTAAACATAATGCCCTCCAAGTCTATCCATGTTGCTGCAAATGGCAAAATTTTGCTCTTTTTTATGGCTAAGTAGTAGTCCAGTGACATTTTATATATATATATATATATATATATATAAATTTACCTTTTTATCCATTCATCTGCTAATGGAAGAGATTCCTTAAGGTAAAAGTTCAAAACACTGCTTTTATTAATATAAGATAGGACTCTACAAAATACTTCTCTTTGCAACAGCACTGAATCTAGATGCTTTTTGACTCTCTCTCTCTCTCCCATTAATGTGGTTACTCAGAAAAGAACTCAGAGAGTAAATTTATTCCTTCTCCCTTCCTTTTAGTTTTAGTCCAGTTGCTTTCTTTACCCAATGACTGGTACCACAGAAATAGCATCTCACTGAGTTTTAAAGAGAGCAAGCTTTTCCTTCAAGGAGAAGTTGTACGTTTCTCCTTTGGTGTAGGTTATCCTGTAACTCTGTCCTGGTCTCTTGGATTCATATGCAGATGATTTATTAAGGCAGTGCTCCTAGAGACCAGGTAAGGAAGTGGGGGGAAGCAGAACAGGGAATAGAAGGAAGCTATTCAAGTTACTGTATAACTGCCTAAAAAATTACCCCCAAACCTAGTGGCTTAAAACTATGGCACCATTTATTCTTCTCACAGATCTACAACTTGGGCAGGGCTCAGTGTGGACAGCTCATCTCTGCTCTATTTGGCATCAGTTGTAGTGGCTCAAAGGCCAGCGGTGGGACTCTGTGAAGGCCCAAGCACTCCTGTGTCTGGCTGTAGATTCTAGCATTAGAAGATATCTCAGCTGGGGCTCTCAGTTGGACGACCTAAACATGGCCTCTGCATAGAACATAATATTCAGAGAAAACAAAGTAACATAATACCATTTTTAGTATGATACAGTATATAGAAATTTAATGCAGTCCACTTATGGATACATATATAAGTAGTAAAAGTATGAAAATTTGAACTAGATACACAAGTTCAAAAGTGCTTACACCTAGGGGGCTGTAGAGGTTTGTACTTCATCTATGATGTTTTATTTGTAGAAAAAAATATGAAGCAAACATGATAAACTATTAACATTTGTTATATGTGGAAAAAGAATCATGGGTATTTGCTATTATTTGTATCTTTCTACATACAATTTTTTTTAAAATAAAGGAAACATTTTGGAAAGTAAGAACATCTTTTAATTTAGATATTTACATTAGCACTACCCTAAAAGACAATATGTTGAGGTTAAAACATAACAGGGAAGAATGAAAAAATGGATAAAATAATGAAGGATTGTCAGAAAGTTAGACATGAATTGGAGACTAGAATTGTAATGGAGCTATGCGGTGTAGAACACATATTGTGGAAAGTAAAACTTTTCTCTGAATATGGAGAAGAAAAGACAAAGATTCAGATGATGAGGGAAAGGATAGATATAGGGGCCAGAGAAAAGGGATCAGCAAAAATGACAGTTGTTCTTGAGGAAGAGACTACCCTCTGAATTGTACAAAAGTGGTGATCAAAGATATCATGGGAAGAAAAAACTTCCTGAGGCAAAGGAAGACTTGGATGAAGATGGAAAGAAGTCACAGTGGTCTTGATAAGATTCATGAAGAGGCCTACTCCTAGACTCCTCCCAAGCCTTTTGAATTGTAAAGCTAAAGAAAAGATTCTTACGCATCCAGGTTCAAAAACAATCTACCAAGAAATAAGAATCAGGCTGGTCTCAGAGTTCTCCCTACAGAATGGAAGGCCAGAGAACAGTGGCAGCCCACAATTCTCAAGGTTAGGAGGGAATGTTGCAACCCAAGAATTTAAATATGTGAAAACAATATTAAAAATTCTGCAATATGGCAAGTTGTAAACAACTTGAAAAATTATTTAAAGTTTTACTCCAGCCAACTGAAGAATAAAGGACTAGGGAGTGAGCAAACCACGGAATAAAAAGATTTATAGGGCTTCCCTGGTGGCGCAGTGGTTGAGAGTCCGCCTGCCGATGCAGGGCACATGGGTTCGTGCCCCGGTCCGGGAGGATCCCACATGCCGTGGAGTGGCTGGGCACGTGAGCCATGGCCGCTGAGCCTGCTTGTGCGGAGCCTGTGCTCTGCAACGGGAGAGGCCCCAACAGGGAGAGGCCCACACACCGCAAAAAAAAAAAAAAAAAAAAAAAAAGATTTATAAATACCTTCTTACTCTGTTTAGATTCCATGATCAGGAATCTAACTGTATTAGATATTGTCAAATGGATTTACAACCTGGGACAAGCTAGGGTCTGTAAAGTTTCCATTAATCGTTATTATTGGTTTTGCTATTTTTTCAATATCAGGAAATGTGTTTGGGAGGCAATATTCTTTACCTCACACAACAAAAACCACTTCTTTTCTAGCCCAAAATAAAGACTACAATTATTAAATGACAGTGACATTGTGTTTGCAGAATTACTAAACCCAGAAAGCCTTTTTTCCCCTCCTTCCACTGAAACTCATTTTTATTCAGCAATATAACACCATTGCATTGACAAAAAATTGAGGAATAATTTTCTGCTGCTTAGAATTCATTTTGAATGACCTGAGTGTATAGGGTTTTTTTGTTTTGTTTTTGTTTTTTTGGTAATTATGAAAAGTGAATAAACTACCAGTGGCAGATATAATCTGTGATTAAGACCCTCTTTGTAACATCTTCCAGCTAGGACTTGTAAATGAATCTTCTTAAGTTAATTGTACTTAAAATCAGAATATGTCATATAATCTTAACTGTGTTAAATTATGCATAGAAAAAGACCTTAAAGAAATAAAATAATAAATGAGGATATAGCTGGGTGGTGAGATTCTGGGGGATTTTAATTTTCTTTATGTATTTGTATATCTAAACAATTTCCTACAATAATAAATTATATTTTTATAGTCAGAAAAATAGGTGCTATTATGAAAATCAATGTATATATGTTTTATATATACCATCTGATACAAATTATGTAAATACCATGCACAAAGAAAAGATTGAAAGGGGTCTACCATGGTGTTAAATGGACAGTTTGCTATTTTTAGATGTTAGAACTACAAATTATTTTTTTCTTTTCCTTTTCTTTTTTTTTTTTAAGGTTTTGCCTGTGAGATGGCTATATATTTCCTTCCTACTGAAAATATATACTTTAAATTTTAATATATTTTTAATGCTAAAATGGGTATATATAGAAAAGATATAGTTCCTATTTTTAATTCTTTAAACGTAGTATTTATTTAAACTGTAGCTATCTCTTCTTACAGATAAATTGCTTTTAAAATTGATGGTGGTCCAAACACTGAAATTCACTGTAAGACTCAAACTAACAAAATAATTTTAATAAAAAAGGTTTCTTTAAAGTAAAATAGCTATGATGAAATTAATACCATAAATAAAATTTTTACAGTGAAACAGAAGAGCTGAGTTTTGGACTTGAAATTCTAAACCATAGTTTTAAAGAAGAAAGGGCTTTTGAGTTGATTTCAAGTCCAATTTCCTCGTTTGATAGATAAGGAAAATGTGGCGGAGAAAGGAAAACTGAGTAGCTCTGAGTTCCATATTAATTTGCACTAGAATTCAGGGTTCCATTGATTTCTCTTATTATAAAATGTTCCTGGAGAGGACTGTTTTTGAGATGTGATACAGAGGAAAGTGACAAATGTAGACTATTTAGCTGGGTATCTTCATATGCAAAATGAAATATGGCCTATTTCTTTCCTGTCCTTTCTTTTTCTTCTTCTGTTTTTAATTATGTGAAGCACATTTTGACTCCTGCATCACAGCCCCATGGCCAAAGCTGCTTGGTGACCATCTTGGAAGGAAGCATGAAATCTGCAATGGCATTCTTCCTGCTCAGAATTTCAATGTGGAATTTGACTGGAAAAAAATCTGAGAAGAGTTCACTGAGACCAGAGAGCAGACAGCAGAAGCAGGAAGAACTACAGTCCTGCAGCCTGTGGAACAAAAACCACATTCACAGAAAGATAGACAAGATGAAAAGGCAGACGGCTACGTAACAGATGAAGCCATAAGATAAAACCCCAGAAAAACAACTAAATGAAATGGAGATAGGCAATCTTCCAAGAAACGAATTCAGAATAATGATAGTGAAGATGATCCAGGACCTTGGAAAAAGAATGGAGGCAAAGATCGAGAAGATGCAAGAAATGTTTAACAAAGATCTGGAAGAACTAAAGAACAAACAAACATAGATGAACAATACAATAACTGAAATGGAAAATACACTAGAAGGAATCAATAGCAGAAAAACTGAGGCAGAAGAACAGATAAGTGACCTGGAAGACAGATGGTGGAAATCACTGCTGTGGAACAGAATAAAGAAAAAAGAATGAAAAGAAATGAAGACGGCCTAAGAGACCTCTGGGACAACATTAAACACAACAACATTCACATTATAGGGGTCCCAGAAGGAGAAGAGAGAGAGAAAGGACCCAAGAAAATATTTGAAGAGATTATAGTTGAAAACTTCCCTAACGTGGGAAAGGAAATAGCCACCCAAGTCCAGGAAGCACAGAGAATCCCATACGGGATAAATCCAAGGAGAAACACGCCAAGACACATAGTAATCAAATTGGCAAAAATTAAAGACAAAGAAAAATTATTGACAGCAGCAAGGGAAAAACAACAAATACCATACAAGGGAACTCCCATAAGGTTAACAGTTGATTTCTCAGCAGAAACTCTACAAGCCAGAAGGGAGTGGCATGATATACTTAAAGTGATGAAAGGGAAGAACCTACAACCAAGATTACTCTACCCGGCAAGGATCTCATTCAGATTCGATAGAGAAATCAAAAGCTTTACAGACAAGCAAAAGCTAAGAGAATTCAGCACCACCAAACCAGCTCTACAACAAATGCTAAAGGAAATTCTCTAAGCGGGAAACACAAGAGAAATAAAGGACCTACAGAAACAAACCCAAAACAATTAAGAAAATGGTAATAGGAACATACATATCGATAATTACCTTAAACATGAATGGATTAAATGCTCCAACCAAAAGACACAGGCTTGCTGAATGGATACAAAAACAAGACCCATATATATGTTGTCTACAAGAGACCCACTTCAGACCTAGGGACACATACAGACTGAAAGTAAGGGGATGGAAAAAGATATCCCATGCAAATGGAAATGAAAAGAAAGCTGGAGTAGCAATACTCATATAAATAAAATAGACTTTAAAATAAAGAATGTTACAAGAAACAAGGAAGGACACTACATAATGATCAAGGGATCAATCCAAGAAGAAGATATAACAATTATAAATATATATGCACCCAACACAGGAGCACCTCAATACATACGGCAACTGCTAACAGCTCTAAAAGAGGAAATCGACAGTAACACAATAATAGTGGGGGACTTTAACACCTCACTTACACCAATGGAGAGATCCTCCAAGCAGAAAATTAATAAGGAAACACAAGCTTTAAATGACACAATAGACCAGGTAGATTTAATTGATATTTATAGGACATTCCATCCAAAAACAGCAGATTACACTTTCTTCTCAAGTGCACATGGAACATTCTCCAGGATAGATCACATCTTGGGTCACAAATCAAGCCTCAGTTAATTTAAGAAAACTGAAATCATATCAAGCATCTTTTCTGACCACAACACTATGAGGTTAGAAATCAATTACAGGGGAAAAATCCGTAAAAAACACAAACACATGGAGCCTAAATTACACGTTACTAAATAACCAAGAGATCACTGAAAAAATCAAAGAAAAAATCAAAAAATACCTAGGGACAAATGACAATGAAAACAGGATGATCCAAAACCTATGGGATGCAGCAAAAGTAGTTCTAAGAGGGAAGTTTTTAGCTATACAAGCCTACCTCAAGAAACAAGAAAAATCTCAATCTCACATTACACCTAAAGAAACTAGAGAAGGAAGAACAAAACCCAAGGTTAGCAGAAGGAATGAAAACATAAAGATCAGAGCAGAAATAAATGAAATAGAAACAAAGAAAACAATAGCAAAGATCAATAAAACTAAAAGCTGCTTCTTTGAAAAGATAAACAAAATTGATAAACCATTAGCCAGACTCATCAAGAAAAAGAGGGAGAGGACTCAATTCAATAAAATTAACAATGAAAAAGGAGAAGTCACAACAGACACTGCAGAAATACAAAGCATCCTAAGAGACTACTACAAGCAACTCTATGCCAATAAAATGGACAACACGGAAAAAATGGACAAATTCTTAGAAAGGTATAACCTTCCAAGACTGAACCAGGAAGAAATAGAAAATATGAACAGACCAATTACAAGTAATGAAATTGAAACTGTGATTAAAAATCTTCCAACAAACAAAAGTCCAGGACTAGATGGCTTCACAGGTGAATTGTATCAAACATAAAGAGAAGAGCTAACACCCATCATCTCAAACTCTTCCAAAAAATTGCAGAGGAAGGAAAACTCCCAAACTCATTCTATGAGGCTACCATCACCCTGATACCAAAACCAGACAAAGATACTAGAGAAAAAGAAAATGACAGACCAATGTCACTGATGAATATAAATGCAAAAATCCTCAACAAAATACTAGCAAACAGAATCCAACAACACAGTAAAAGGATCATACGCCATGATCAAGTGTGATTTATCCCAGGGATGCAAGGATTCTTCAACATACGCAAATCAATCAATGTGATACACCATATTAACAAATTGAAGAATAAAAACCACATGATCATCTCACTAGATGCACAAAAAGCTTTTGACAAAATTCAACACCCATTTATGATAAAAACTCTCCAGAAAGTGCGCATAGAGGGAACCTACTTCAGCATAATAAAGGCCATACACGACAAACTCACAGCAAACATCATTCTCAATGGTGAAAAACTGAAAGCATTTCCTCGAAGATCAGGAACAAGAAAAGGATGTCCACTCTCACCACTGTTATTCAACATAGCTTTGGAAGTCCTAGCCACGGCAATCAGAGAAGAAAAAGAAGTAAAAGGAATACAAATTGGAATAGAAGAAGTAAAACTGTCACTGTTTGCAGAGGACATGATACTATACATAGAGAATCCTGAAGTTGTCACCAGAAAACTACTCGAGCTAATCAATGAATTTGGTAAAGTAGCAGGATACAAAACTAATGCACAGAAATCTCTTGCATTCGTATACACTATTGATGAAAAATCTGAAAGAGAAATTAAGCAAACACTCCCATTTACCATTGAAACAAGAAGAATAAAATACCTAGGAATAAACCTACCTAGGGAGACAAAAGACCTGTATGCAGAAAAGTATAAGACACTGATGAAAGAAATTAAAGATGATACCAACAGATGGAGAGATATACCATGTTCTTGGATTGGAAGAGTCAATATTGTGAAAATGACTATACCACCCAGAGCAATCTACAGAATCAACGCAATCCCTATCAAATTACCAATGGCATGTTTTACAGAACTAGAACAAAACATCTTAAAATGTGTATGGAGACACAAAAGACCCTGAATAGCCAAAGCAGTATTGTGGGAAAACAACGGAGCTGGAGGAATCAGGCTCCCTGACTTCAGAGTATACTACAAAGTTATAGTAATCAAGACAATATGGCACTGGCACAAAAACAGAAGTATAGATCAATGGAACAGGATAGAAAGCCCAGAGATAAACCCACACACCTATGGTCAACTAATCTATGACAAAGGAGGCTAGGATATACAATAGAGAAAAGACAGTCTCTTCAATAAGTGGTCCTGGGAAAACTGGAGAGCTACATGTAAAAGAATGAAATTAGAACACTTCCTAGCACCATATAGAAAAATAAACTCAAAATGGATTAGAGACGTAAATGTAAGACTGGATACTATAAAACTCTTAGAAGAAAACATAGGAAGAATACTCTTTGACATAAATCACAGCAAGATCTTTTTTGATCCACCTCCTAGAGTAATGGAAATAAAAACAAAAATAAACAAATGGGACCTACTGAAACGTAAAAGCTTTTGCACAGCAAAGGAAACCATAAACAAGATGAAAAGACAACCCTCAGAATGGGAGAAAATATTTGCAAATGAATCATCGGACAAAGGATTAATCTCCAAAATATATAAACAGCTCATGCAGCTCAATATTAAAAAAACAAACAACCCAATCCAAAAATGGGCAGAAGACCTAAATAGACATTTCTCCAAAGAAGACATACAGACGGCCAAGAAGCACATGAAAAGCTTCTCAACATCAGTAATTATTAGAGAAATGCAAATCAAAGCTACAATGAGGTATCACCTCACACCAGTTAGAATTGCCATCATCAAAAAATCTACAAACAACACATGCTGGAGAGGGTGTGGAGAAAAGGGAGCCCTCTTGCACTGTTGGTGGGAATGTAAATTGATACAACCACTATGGAGAACAGTATGGAGGTTCCTTAAAGAACTAAAAATAGAATTACCATATGACCCAGCAATACCTCTACTGGTCATATACCCAGAGAAAACCATAATTCAAAAAGACACACACACCCCAATGTTCATTGCAGCACTATTTACAATAGCCAGGTGATGGAAGCAACGTAAATGCCCATTGACAGACGAATAGATAAAGAAGCCGTGGTACATATATACAATGGAATATTACTCATCCATAAAAAGGAACGAAATTGGGTCAATTGTAGAGGCATGGATTCATCTAGAGACTGTCATACAGAGTGAAATAATCAGAAAGAGAAAAACAAATATCGTATATTAACGCATATATGTGGAACCTAGAAAATGGTACAGATGAACTGGTTTGCAGAGCAGAAATTGAGACACAGAGGTAGAGAAAAAAACATATAGACACCAAGGGGGGAAGTGGCAGAGGGTAGGAGTGGTGGTGTGATGAATTGGGAGATTGGGATTGACATGTATACACTAATGTGTATAAAATGGATGACTAATAAGAAAAAACAAATAAATAAAAAATAAACATTAAAAAAAAGTTCACTGAAAACGGAGCAGCTTCTAGGATTAAACTAGCAAAACGTATTTAGTTTCTCTTGTACTATTTTTTTTTTAGATTAAAATCTGTGGAACAGTTACTTCAAAAGATAGCTCAGATATTGTTGAACCCACTATGCTTGCAAAATGATAATAAAAAATCTGTCCGGCTTCCCTGGTGGCGCAGTGGTTGAGAGTCCACCTGCCAATGCAGGGGACGCGGGTTCGTGCCCCGGTCCGGGAGGATCCCACATGCTGCGGAGTGGCTGGTCTCGTGAGCCATGGCCGCTGAGCCTGCGCGTCCGGAGCCTGTGCTCCACAACGGGAGAGGCCACAGCAGTGAGAGACCCGCGTACCACCAAAAAAAAAAAAAAAAAAAAAAATCTGTCAAATAGTCCAGCTGTATGTTCTAGAGCTTAGAAGATAAGAGAAAGAATAGCGTTGAGCAAAATGATTTTACATGCATGGTAGTGGTGTGGGGTAGTGCTAATAATTATTTCACTGGTGGTGGACAGGCATCCAAAGGTATTCTGGGCAAGTCTCATTTTTCAAGGCAAGTTCTAGTCATGTGAAATCACTGTAGCAAATTTTTTTGAGATATATTTTAGATTGGACTCTGGCGTTGTGTTTTTCTGAATATGCAGCAGCATAATGATGTATTATCTGGGATTTTAGGCTCCCTTTGATGTGTAAGTGATCAAATTTACATGTTAGCATTTCCACTAGATGGCATTAGAAACTTCTGAAGCCATGAACTAACTAATTACTAGTCACCTTTGTTAGGCTGTAAATTACACCTGCATGTTTAAGAGGTAATTGGCAATCGACCTTCTGGTGTGTTTTAACTCTCATGCCTGGTACATGGTTAAGACGTTAGTATCAGATCTCTCCCTGGACATAAATAGCTCCTGGGATTATCAGAATGTCACTCCACATCTCATGTTCCAAGGAAGAATTTTGAACGCGACATATACCTTCACCGCACCATAAATCAAAACCAAGTAACACTCCCTCGTCCTATCTGGGCTGAGCAATCAGTTTACAGCAAACGTATTAGGTGGAAAGGAAAAGCCAAAACTTATTTTCCCAGCACACAGAGAAGAATTTTCTTGTTTGTTTCTTCTGAATAGGATGCTGTGTTTCAAACATGAGAGGGACAAAAAAAATATCTGAAGATCTGTCAGCTTCTTCTAGTGGTTGTTATAGAGGAACCGTGTAGGTTTTTAAATTATAAACAAAAATTTACAGTCTAGAATGGGTACACATTCCAGTGTATCTGAAAAATCTTTGCTTCTTTAGATGCTCTGTCTAGCTAAACCAAGAAGTAGCAGGTTTGGCGTGTGCCTGTGTGTGTGTATATCTTTTTCTTTCCTCGCAGTGGTGTGTCTCTGTGGCTGCTGCCTGCTTCCTAGCCTGGCTTTCATCATTTCTTCCTGTTGATTGGTGTCACCTCGCATGCTTAGAATGTCTGCCTGTCTGTTCAGAGTGTGAACGCGTTCCTCAGAATGCTGATCTGCTCGTTTCACACCAGTGTCAAAATGACTTATTAAATTCAGCACCTCCTGATACTCCATAGCCGATGTGTTACTGTCCAAACAGTAAATGACAATAAGCATATGCAGCTGGTGGGTCTAGCAAACTCATTTAATTTGATAAAAATGTCACCGCAACATGCTTTAAATCGCTGTCCTTTTCATCATTGCTAATTGCTAGCTATAGACCTTTTTCCTATGCTTAATACAAGTGTGTTAGAATACTGCTCCTTGCAGCCTGATTAAGAATTTAAAAAATGTAGAATTCCTTTTCAGTGGTAGCATTATTTCATCAAGAGATGGATTTTGCTCTTAATTAGCCAACATGCCACTAGGGAAGCTTCAGAGTCATGGGTGTGAAACAGCCTCAAGCAGGAGATCAATCTAAAGGAAAAAAAATGGTGGCTGGGGAATAATTGGCAGCTCCGGTGAACGTGGGCTGGTTATAACAGTGACAGTATGTTCCACTGCAATATCACAAACCTCTTCCCCTATTTCCAGCTTGGCACATTTCAAGCTCAACAAAAGCTGAACAATATATCCCCTGGTTATTTGTCTATTGTTTTGTACTTTTTCCTTGCTGCTTCATTGAGGTTTTCTCTTGTGTTGGGTTGACAATCTGGACATTTCCCCTGAACGGATTAGGGGATTAAAAAGGAATATGAATTCTAAAAATAATAATCCTTCAATCGCTTGGTGCTTAAAAACAGATCTGTAACTGATCCATACACCAGAAAACAGGCAAACCTGCACTAATTTGCTAAACCCACAGACACACATCCCCATAAAATGAACTCAAACTTTTTCTGAGTGATGCCCACCCAATTGAATAGGAACTGACTCCAGTTTTTCAAATTATAGAGTTCAAAAAAGAGGCAACATAAAATTTTATCCCAAGCGAGTTGATATTTAATTTAGTTCAAATTCCTACTTTTTTTCTTCTAAAATAAGCTTTGTGTGTGCAGCCCAATTCCTGGAGCAAGTGAAGTGACAGCCACACAGGCCACCAGGCCGTCCATCCACCCATTAACACCTGCTCCCAGAAGGAGGCTTTATCTGGGATCTGACTTATACAAAATGGGCTGAACAAAGAAGGAAAAGCTTCCCTTCCTCCTGATATTCTTGTATTTTGGAGCCTGGTAGCCTTTCTCTTTCCCTTTTCTAAACATGGAGCAATGATCCTGTATTATTTCCTATTTTATTTATGTGATTGAATATATTTCTTAAAGTTGTTTGTGAAAGAAAACACCACAATCAATTTGGTGCAAATTCCAAATGATCTCTCCAGTCATCTACCTATAGTCTTCTTGCTTTGATTGGCCAACCTAAATAAGAGTCCGTTGAAGCCATGGGTAACCTACTTTGAAATAAAATTTTGCTTTGATTCCTACTCTACATCTAAAGTTAAGAAGTACCTATGGGTCACCAGGCAATCTCAGGCTGTGAGAGGTTGTTTCATTTTCTCTTCTCTTTGTGTGCTAATGATACCTTCACCTCTGGCATGCACAGAAGAAAATGTCTTTCCAGGAACGTCCACAGAGGCTCTTTTTTTTTTTTTTGCGGTACGCGGGCCTCTCACTGCCGTGGCCTCTTCCGCCACGGAGCACGGGCTCCAGATGCGCAGGCCCAGCGGCCATGGCTCACGGGCCCAGCCGCTCTGCGGCATGTGGGATCCTCCCGGACCAGGGCACGAACCCGTGGCCCCTGCATCGGCAGGCGGACTCTCAACCACTGCGCCACCAGGGAAGCCCCACAGAGGCTCTTTATGCTTAAACTGAGCAATGCCGAAGAGCAAGACTCTGAACTCTCCCGGATTAACATCAGTCTCACTTAGACTCCGCATTTCCAAGTGAGAAAGTACCAAAGGGCCTGATTAATATTGGTGGTGGCGGGGGCAGAGGGTCAGGCATCAACCATGTGGTGCGTGTCCTATGCTTGGCCGTTTCATGGTGGAAGGCAAGGTTGGTGGCCCCCTGGTTGACATGTTGGGACATAGGGAACCCCATCTAGGTTTTCAACCCATCACAGAACTTCCTCAGTCCCAGCTGCAGACCCACTTTACATATCAATGCCTTACAGGGTTCATTTCCAAATAGGTTTGGAGCCAATTTTTTCAATTTTCAGCTCAGTAAGGGAAATCCTACTTAATGTCTTTCTGCATAGAACTCTGGGTTCTCTACCTTTTGGCCTCATCTTAATATACCTGCTCTCATTTATTGATTGGCAGAGATTCTTCTAGAATTACTATATTCCCTGAAAAAACCTAGAGTTAGTTTTTATTGGCCACATAGAAGTTTTCTTTTCTCATGTATAAGCAATATATAAATATAGTCTCTTCTGAATATGTAAATAATGAGGCCCCCATTCACTCCCCAAGTCTCAATCCAGGGCTGATCCCGTTGGAGACCACCTGGTGCTTTGGCCCATGTGCTTTAGTCTCTACTCTTCTGTATTCTCACATATATGTCCATGGGCCTGCAGAAATCACCCAGTGTTCTTTCAGTGGCTTCTTTTTCCAAACGCAAATAGTATCATTCTATGTGTAGCATTCCACAGCTTGCTCTTTGAACTGAATAATGTGGCTGAGAGCTAGCCAGGAGACCCGGGTTATTCCTTCAAAGAACTTCAAGGGCTTCCATAAAATAAAAAGAGCAGAGTTTGTTTAGCAATTTCTCTTCATTTTATAGATGAGAAAAAGAAGGCCCAGAGAAGTTAAGTGACTTATCCAAGGTCACCCAGCTACAAAGCACTAGGGCATGGGTGAGAACCCAGGCTGGGCTGATTCTCTAACATGTGTGACTCCTTCTGCATCATCACATTCCCCTGGTGATGCCACCTCTGCTACCCTCTCTGCACTCCTCTCTCAGTTGCTTTACTCTTGAAGCTTCACTGGGCTCTAGAGTCATGTTTCTGCTATGAATGCCCTAATTCATGCGGCCAGATCTACTCCAATCTAGAAAGTACTCGGGAGGATGAACAAATATTTTTAAAAACATTTTTTTCATAGGCATCAAGTGGCTTTCACCATTTTAATATTTTATTTGTTTTTGTCAACCAAGGAGTTTTGTCAACACTTAGGGTATTCTAATCCTATAAATCTTTTTTTTTTATTTTAAATTTTTATTGGAGTATAGTTGATTTACAATGTTGTGTTAGTTTCTGCTGTACAGCAAAGTGAATCAGTTATACATATACACATATCCACCCTTTTTTAAGATTCTTTCCCCATATAGGTCATTACAGAGAATTGAGTAGAGTTCCTTCAAATCTCCTAAACACTTTCCCTCAGCGGGTTCTACTTCCCATGTTTAATAGGAAAATGTGTAGGAAGGATGTGGGAAGCCATTGCTTGGGGAAATACTGCCCTCAATGTTTATGGCGGTATCACGGTCAGCAGGAATTTCTGTTTTTGAAGTGGCTGTAACATCAGGATGGGAGATAGGCTTAGTAACTCAGTTGCTTTACAAATGAAAGGGACTTTATCCTGCTCCAAAGATTTTCATAACTTGCGACTCAGCGGATTATTCTAAAGAGGATCCATTCTTGAAAACGGCCCATTTAATGCAGCGGTTTGAGAAGCCATCAATGAGTACTAATGGAGGACCTATCTCAGAAAAAAAATTGTTTAAATAAAAGTCTCATTTATAAATTCTGCTTACCTGTGGAATGAACTAATTTTTGCATCTCAGTACCAAGATTTGGAACTTCACATAGATGTATTTGAACATGAAATTTTAAAGCCATTGTTGCCCCAGCTACATGCTACAGACCCCCCTGCCCCTGCCCTATCGACCACCTGGTTAGTTTTCTGAGAGTTTCTGTGGGAAAGGTTTACAATGGCTGGTTCCTGGTTTGATGTCATATCGATAAATTATGGTGCTTTAAACAGATGTGATCTCACAGCGTGATCCTTCAGGGTAAATCTCGTGAAAAGGTTTCTATCCCCCCTTGGTTTCATTGTAGTTTTGTTGTTTGGAGATTTTATGTTGTTCATTTAGTTCCCTGGCTATCGGGGTTTTATAGTCATATTTCCTTTGTTTAATATAATTTCCTTTTTTCTTTTAGCTATTTTTGTTAGGGTGCCCAAGGCTTCAGTTATGAGTGGCTGTAAAATAAAATATATTATGATTATTACAATGATAAAGTATAAGCTTTTAAGAGTCTGCTTATATTGACCCATATATTCTCTTCCTCTCTCCAAGATAACACACAGAGGCAAATTGGAAATGCAATAGAAAACGGCTACCAGTTTAAAAGCAGAAGTGAAGAAGAACAAACCCAAGTGAGCTTCAAGCTGGACCAGCTCCCAGCAGAAGTGAGCCCTGAAATCGTGCATTGTTACCTCTTCTCTCCTCTGCAAAGTGGCAAAAGATGTCAGCACCTGGGCTTGAACTTGGGCATTATTTCCTAACCTTTTTCAAGCTACCTAACTCTCTGTAGTTGTGGTTTTCTCATCTGGGAGAACTGGGAGATGGAAGGTTCTTCCCTGCCCAGGTCTGAATGAGATGTGTGCAGAAGCACTGAGCATGGTACATGGCATAGATGCTCAATGAATGTGAACTGGCATGAATATGACCTCCACTTGCTTCTTGCCCCCTCATGGTGGCTGGACTCTGGTGCTCTGGGCTCCCTGAGACATGGCAGTTTTTCCCAAGTGGGCACTAATGCCATGTCTGTCCTTGGTGCCTTGTTTCCTAGGCTTCCTGTGCCACCTGCTCCCTGCCAGTCACAGATCCAGGCTCCATTCTGACAGAACCTTGCTTCTGCTGCCTATTATGCTTAAAAAGCAGCTGATGGCCATTGAGGTGTGAGATGATAATCATTTATGAGTGCCATCCCTCCAGACAACGTTTGCAACATTTCAGGTTGGTTTTTTTTTTTTTTTTTTGCGGTATGCGGGCCTCTCAGTGTTGTGGCCTCTCCCATTGCGGAGCACAGACTCCGGGCACACAGGCTCAGCGCCCATGGCTCACGGGCCCAGCCGCTCCGCGGCATGTGGGATCTTCCCGGACCGGGGCACGAACCCGTGTCCCCTGCATCGGCAGGCGGACTCCCAACCACTGCGCCACCAGGGAAGCCAACATTGCAGGTTTTGCTTTTATTTTATTTGGCACTAGAAAAGCGTTGAGAACAAAAGGAAACTTTCTAATGGTGGAATATAGGAGCTGTTGTACATTTCTTATGGATGGGAAGAAGGCTTTTCATCTTGAAACTTTTCAAATCATACTCCACTGGTAACTGCTGAATCTCTCTACTCATATTGATCTCTTCCTGTGCTGGGTTGAATAGTGTGCCCCCAAATTCATGTCTACCTAGAACCTGTGAATGTGACCTTGTTTGGAAATAGGGTCATTGCAGATATATTCACGTTAAGATGAGGTCATATTGGATTAGGGCAAACCCGAAATCCAATATGCCTGGGGTCTTAATAGGAGGAGGGAAATTTGTACAAAGAAATATAGACATACAGGGGATCAGGCTATGTGAAGACAGAGGTGAAACTTAGAATGATGTGTTTAGAAGTCAAGGAGTAACAGGGATTGCTGGCAACCATCCAAAGATGGAAGAGGCAAGGAAAGACGCTTCCTTACAGTCTTCAGAAGGAATAGGGCCCTAACAACATCTGACTTCAGAATTCTAGCGTCCACTATTTTGAGAGAATAAATTTCTGTTGTTTTAAGGCACCCAGTCTCTGGTACCTTGTTATAGCAGCCCCAGGAAACAGATACACTGACTAAGCAGGATGTCTGCTGAATGTTCAGGATTAGCCCAGTGGGTCCAGCAATAGGGAGGGGTTGCAGGGAGATTTTGGTGTCAGGTAAGTGATGCTGGCTTAGAGTAGAGCCTTGAGTGTAGGGCATGAAGTGTGTGCTCTTCAGCTGGAGGAAGGGTGCGTGTAGGTTGTGTGGAAGGACGAGTGATGCTGAGTGAGTAACTGCCTGAGTTCAAGGAGGGTAGGCTTCACTTTACAAAAGGAAAGTGCTCTTAAAACATGCCACATGAGGGCTTCCCTGGTGGCGCAGTGGTTAAGAATCCACCTGTCAATGCAGGGGACGCAGGTTCGAGCCCTGGTCCAGGAGGATCCCACATGCCGCAGAGCAACTAAGCCTGTGCACCCCAACTACTGAGCCTGTGTTCTAGAGCCCGCTAGCTACAAACTACTGAGCCCGCGTGTTACAACTACTGAAGCCCGTGTGCCTAGAACCCGTGCTCCGCAACAAGAGAAGCCACCGCGATGAGAAGCCCGCGCGCCACAATGAAGAGTAGCCCCTGCTCACCACAACTAGAGAAAGCCCTCGTCCAGCAGTGAAGACCCAATGCAGCCAAAAATAAATTTTAAAAATAAATAAATTAACAAAAACCCCCAAAATACCAAAAAAACATGCCATGTGAGCTAAATATTTCTTGAATTTCTCTAGGAGGAAGCAAAGTTTAAAGGAATCACTGGCATTTCAAGAAACTAGAAATGTTTTTACCAAGTGGAAAATCTACTCCGCTCCTCAACCTGGGGATTGTTATATTGTAAGTTTCCATCCTTACACTTGTGAAAGTGAGGACTCCCTGAAATGCAAGCAAGAGCCCAAGGAGGTTTGGGAGAGTGAAGGGAGGCCGACGTTCATTTTCTATAGGGAAAAACAATAATACAACTCTGCTAATTTGAGAATTTTAGAATGATCTCTTTAGACACTTGATAATTTATTTCTGAATGTTAAGGAATAGAATTCAGCAAGAAGAGGCTATTGTGTGTTAAAATAGAGGAGGCCCTCACTCGATCATTTGAAATAGCAGAGAAAAATAGTGTTGTTGAACCATCCAGTCAACAAACATTTTCCAAGTGCCTGTTACGTGGCAGACACCTTATCAGGCACCTGGTGAGAAAGATACCAAAAATCTCTATCCTTGCCCTCAATGACATTGCATGAGGGGATACACAGGCTTGTAAATATGTAATTATAGCGATAGCTAACATTCCCGAACATCTGCAAAATGCCAGGCCCCATGCAAAATGTTCTACATCCAGGACAGCATCATTTATGCCCTACAGCCCTATGAAGTAGGTTCTGTTACTGGCCCCATTTTGCAGATGAGAAAACTGAGGCTTGGAGAGACTAACTTGCCTACTGTTAACCAACTAAGTAAGTGGCGAAGCTGAGATTCAAACCCAGGTCTGGGGCCCTGAAGCCTCCACTTTTCATCACTGTGAATGATTGAGATGTAGCTGATGTATGGGCTAGAGAGTCAGACTCCCTGGGTTTGATTCTCATACCCACTTGCTGCTAGTTGTGCCCTTGAACAAATTACCATACCGCTCTGTTCCTCAGAGAAGGCTAACAGCAGTACCTGCCTCCATAGCCTATTGTGAGAGTGAAATGGTCTGACGCAGGTGAGGTGTTTCACATAGCACCCAACGTGATCAGGGCGGTCAGGAAACACCAGCTTTTGTTACTACATGCTGGTGGGAGCTACTGTAGGGTTGTCACCAGAGGGCTGTGGAGCCCGAGAAGATCCCAGATTAGGCTCTGCCCCACCTGCATGGTGCTTTGATCCTGGTCCAGGCACAGATTTTTTTGAGGTCAGAAAGGGAGATTTGGTCTTCCCTGGTGGCGCAGTGGTTGAGAGTCCGCCTGCCGATGCAGGGGACACGGGTTCGTGTCCCGGTCCGGGAGGATCCCACATGCCGCGGAGGGCTGGGCCCGTGAGCCATGGCCGCTGAGCCTGCGCGTCCGGAGCCTGTGCTCTGCAACGGGAGAGGCCACAACAGTGAGAGGCCTGCGTACCGCAAAAAACAAAAAACAAAAAAAGGGAGATTTGTGTGTGAGGGAAGCTTTGGAACTGTGGGTGGTGGGTGAGGGAAGGAACAAACATCAGGGGATTTACTTCCATAGAATTCCATTTTAAAAGTGATAGTTAATGGTTTCAGTCTATTTAAACGTATTCCCGCATAGTATTTACTATACAGGCCATAATCTATAGGGTGGGAATGGACGTGTGCTAGTAAGTTCCCCTAGGCAAAAGTAACTCCAGCCTGCAGGGGACATGGGTTCGTGCCCCGTTCTGGGAAGATCCCACATGCCGTGGAGCAGCTGGGCCTGTGAGCCATGGCCGCTGAGCCTCCGCGTCCGGAGCCTGTGCTCTGCGACGGGAGAGGCCACAACACTGAGAGGCCCGCGTACAGCATATATATATATATATATATACATGCTGTTTGGGAGTGGTGGAATAGTAGCTTCCAGTATTTGGGAATACTTCACCTTAAGTCATTTGAACACATGTATCCTAGCAGAGATCTGGGTTCTGAGAAAATGTTAGGTAAACTTACAGAACAGGTAAATTGATGAGGACTGGGGATGGCCTAAAGCTACCTGGTACTGGTGGCATTTTGAAGTGCAGAGGCTTGAACTCGAATCTAATGCTTTGCTAACTCCAATGGAACCTTCAGACATAGGCTCCAATATCACCCCCCCTAGGAAAGCCTTCTTTGACCACTGCCTCCCCCAGAGCCCCTCACTTGAGCTCTCCTCATACATTCTGAATACCTGTAGTGTAGAACTCACCATACTTTGTTGGAATGATCTCTTGAGGAGTCTGCTCTCTTACTCCAGCCCCCCAAATATTTCTAACACCATAGAAGCACCACATAGTAGGTACCCACGTCGTAAATGAACAGAAGTAGGTATTATCAGATTAACAAAAAGAGGGGGAATGGGTCCAGAAAGGGGGCACTCAGAGTATGCTGACAACAATAGTCTCTCATTCCATAATCTTGTATCAAGCAGACCTTGGCTCTACATACTTGAACTTAAAGTCCAATGTACTGTCAATCTGCTCACCTTTTACAACATGAATTCTACCTGGAATAATTCTTTTTCTCCATCCAGACCTGGAAACGCACAAATCTCAGGTAGCGTGCTTTACCTTCTTGGAAGCCAAGTAACTGTGGCTGGCCTGGGTTCAGGAGAAAGAGGGGCCATTGATTGATCCATTTTTCCTACCCTCCAAGAAAAAAAGACAGAGACCAGTTAAGCTTAGGCAAGATCCACTGTAAGGCAGGGAGCATTACCTTGGGAAGAGAATCTGCTCTGTCAAGGCCACCCATCATTTCCTTAACATCTACAACATGGTGGGCAATCAGGGAATTTTATGCATTTCCAGATCTGCTGTATAATCTGGGACAGCTTTACCATCTGAACCTGAGATGTTGAAAATGATTCTTCTAAATACCTTCTCAGGCAGCTTTAGGATGATTTCAAAGTTGAAAAAATAAATTGATGGTAGAAAATTACCTCCCCTTCTTCCTCCTTCTTTTTTTTTTTTTTTTTTTTTTTTTTTAGGACATTCCATTCCAAGTCAGTGAAGATAGGCTGCCAATTTGTAGATTTTGTTTGAAATTTCTCTTCCGGGTAGAACAGTATTCTTGCTCTGGTTTGGCAGAAGCAGTCCTTTCCTTAATCTAGGCCAAAGTATGGCCATAAAGCAGGCCAACAGGAATAATGTGTTTGGAATGTATTGTTATTTGTTACCAGGAGGGTTTATAGCACACGACTTACCTAAACAAATGAAATCTAAAAGTTTGGATTACAAAGGGCCATAAATTTAAACCCACTCAGCTTATCTTTGCTGGGGCTTACCTCTTTTTGAAAATGGCTTCCCACTCTAACTCCTACTATACCTGCTTTTTTTTTTTTTTTTTTTAAGTCCTTGAGCATTTATTGTAAAGCATAAAAAAATATGGAACGCTTCACGAATTTGCGTGTCATCCTTGCACAGGGGCCATGCTAATCTTCTCTGTATCGTTCCAATTTTAGTATATGTGCTGCCGAAGCGAGCACTATACCTGCTTTTTTGATGGAGGTTAAAAGAAAGGCCTGAACAAACTGGTGCTCTGGAAGCCCCAGATGCTGAACCACGATAAGGGAGAGAGATCTGAGAGTGGGAGCAGGGCCCTCTGCACCAGGTCAGCCTCACTGGCTGCTCACAGCAGGCAAGTTGCTTCCCCGAGTCTTGGGGACAGCAGAACGTCATGGTGTCAAGAATATGGGCTTGGGAGCTGGTAGACTTGGGTTCAAATTCCAGCTCTACCACTTACTAGTTGAGGGACTTCGGCCCTCACACAGTTCTCTCTTTCATTATTTTCTCTTCTTGAATGGGTAATATTTTTACAAGTTTGAACATTTAAAAAATATATGTGCTTAGTGTCTTGTTCTCTTCTGTCCCTACTCATTTTGCTTGCCTTTTCCCTGACCCCTATAGACAACCTTTGTTACTAGATTCTTATTTTTCCTTCTGGTATTTTTTAATGAAAATATAAGCAAATATGAATATATGCTATTATTTTCCTTCCTTTCTTGCTCCCAAAGCATCATACTATATACACTGCCTTGAACCTTGTTTTTTGCATTTTTAACATCAGAACATAAATGTCTTCCTTATTTTTTACAGCTGTCAGTATTCCATTGCATGGATGTACCATCCTTTATTCAACTGGCACACTATTGCATTGTTTCTAGACTTCTGCTATTAGAAACAATGCCACAGGGAACAACCTGATATATACGTCCTATGTATGCTGGTATGCCTTCAGGATTACCTTTGTTGGGGCAAAAGATAAACGCATCTTGTAATTTCAGTAGTGCTTGAACCACTTACTGGACAGGCCATGTTAGGCCAGTTGGTTGCCTGCTCTGATCCTCAGTTTCCACCAAGTGTGAAATGCTCACCTCCTCAGGTGGTTGTGAGGATTAAATGAGGCAATGGTTGTAAAGTGCTTAGCACAGGACAGCACTCAATAATAATAGCTGTTAATTGTCATTAAACAGAAAATTTCAAGTCTGTCAATCCTTTTGTCTCCAGGGCCTGGAACAGAATTAGTCTCTTAGTAGGTGCTCAATAAATATTTATTTATTGAGTACGGTAGGGACACCATTGAGATGCTATTACTTGCTTCATTCCATGTCTTTTCATTAAGACAGATCTCTTTCTGGTCTCAAGATTAACTGTACTTCTAAACAAGCAGTTTGATTTTCTCCTATGGACACTGGAAAATGCAATGGATAGTGTTTTCCTCTTTTCACCTTGGCTGCTAGGAGGCTCAGAGCCAAATTTGCTAGTCTCCTCTGGCTAGTATGCAGACCATTAGGGCAGCTGTATTGTAAACCAGTGTTTCTCAAACTTAGCTGTACAGTAGAATCACCTGGGGCATTTCAAAGAAAATCCTGATGGCCAGGTAACATTTTATACCAATTAAATCAGGATTTCTGGGCATGGGACCCTGGCATCAGTACTTTTTAAAGCTCCTCAGGGGATTCTAATGCACAGACAAGGTTGAGAACAGGTATTCTAAACTAACCTTATCCCTAGCTTTATCTCATTTTTCCTATCCTTATTTTTTCCTCCATGGTCATAAATATTATTTCTCTTATCCTCTTCATTTGTATCTTCACCTTCCATATGGAAAGTAATACATAACTTCTTATGAGTCATCAACAGCATGATGCTTGGCAAAAAAAGAGGCAGAGGAATAGAGAAGAAAATTGGGTCTCTCTCTAGAGAAAAATTCATTTATTCATTTATGCATGCATCATTCATTTATATTCAGCAAATATTTATGAAGTGCTCTGGGCTCAGTTCCATGTTTTGGGAATGGGAATTACCTCCACGTTTGGTGAAAATAACGTCTAAGAGAGATTCTTCCTAGTGAATATGTTATTTTAGGCGTATGATAATTTCAGGTTGTCTGATAGGAGTTGTGCTTCTGACATTTCTTTCGCCCTCCAGGGAGGATCTTGGCATTTACCCAGAGAAACATTCTAACATGTCCACAGGAGGGAGTGGTAAAGAACTTAGAAACGTGTCAGTCACTAGAAGGCGTCTTGGCCCCGGGAAAGCCAAGTATTTGTATGATGGAGGCATGGAGTGGATTTTGGCTTACATCTTTCATCACTTGGCTGAGTCCCTTGTCAGATAAAACGTTGCCGCTGAGAGCATTAGTGGAAACAATCACCAGCCTAAGCTTCCTGTAAGAGCAGCAGACTGGGCTGAGGAGGCCTGGGTGTGGGCTGAAGACAGTGGCAGTGGTCCTCATCCACACAGACCCATCGTGGTCAGAGCCCTTGTGGCACCAGCCGAGATGCATCCTGGCTGCGTGCAGACACTGCGGCCAGCCTTCCAACAGCAGTGGTCCCCGGTCAGTGGTGAGCCCAGGACGGACAAGCGAAGCAAAGAGGTGCCTGCAGGCCCCTGGTGACAATTTGGACAAGCAGATTTCTTATCTGAAGGTGGACTCTGCTGACTGTGTGGGCCTGGCTGCCTCCATGGGGGCAATGCGGAAGTAGAAGCAAGCCAGCAGCAGTGGTCACCCCTAAGCTGGGTTGCCCCTTTGCAGCCGGCTTCCCTGCCCAAGGTGAGAAAATGTGGAACACTCCCCAGCGGGTGCAAATATGTAGAAGGAATTTGAATGGAATCCATCCCCACCCCCCCACCACTTCCTCCAGGGAGCATGTTTCCTCCCTCCCTCTCCATTTTGTTCTCATTTTCAGTTCTTCTGTGTCCAGCTAAAACCTTTCTGTTGTTAAAAATGAAATTAGAACCAAAAGGAGAAGGGGGAGGCTTTGTGGCCAAAGATGACACTGAAAAATGTGGCAGTTGGTGGCAGCTTTACGTTTCCCCAGCTGGTCAGAATCCCTCAAATAAATACGCAGAAAGTCACCGATGTCTCTGGTACCCACAGATCTGCTGAAGTAGAGCAGCACTGCGGGACCACTGCGTGCCCGTGAGCTCTTGCTACAGCGGTGCCACTCAGACCCCAGGGACCTTCCAGCCTCCCTCCCCTGGACTTCTCCCCTTCTTCTTTCTTGGGCTTGGGGCTCTTCTGTCCTGTCAGCACCTACCCCCATGCTGTGAATGCCCTTCCCCAATTCTGGAAAGATTTATGTCCTTTGGAGGAGCAGGTTTTAAAGCCAAAAGGTTTTTTTTGTGATGGGCAGAAGCACCAATAACGACACCACCGTGGCCTGGCCCCTTGGTAGAGGCCTGTGCGGTCAGATTTTGGGCCAGTAGGGTGACGTGAGGGGTCTCTCCCTGGGTCCTGAGTGAATCAAGTGCCCTCAGAGGAGTGAGGACCAATGTGTCTGCTCAGGTTTCCCTCACCAAGAGGCAAGCTCTGCAGGGTGAGGCCTCGGCTAAAATCCACGGTGAGGCCTTGAATTGGCGCAGCTTTTTCTGACAGGGTTTTCTGGCCCACTGGGCTGAGCTCTGCCAAAAAGCCATCTGAGCCCTCACTTTAGTGCTGATGTAAGGAAGTGATTATGACTGGAAACCTGAATCTGCAATGTGGTCTCTTCAGGCCCAGGGTACTTCTGGTGCGTCTTGCTGGGTAAAATGGGCTTTTCCAGCTCCGTGGGCGGCCTCACTGCGACTGGTAAGAGCATCTAGCTGGGAGGTGTGAGTCGTGGTCCAGCTTCGGTCAATCACCCACTGTGTGACTTGAGACAACTCACTTAGCATCTCTGGGCCTCACATGAACCTCTCAGCACTTTCCACTTCAAGACAGTTTATGTAATCAAGTGTGTTATTAATTTGGTGTCATTCTTTTCCCATAGTTTATGTATACAGGAAGTGGAGTTGTGCTAGAAAGAAACCCAGCAAAGCTAAAACACACATACACAAAATCCCTCGGCATCTCTCCCGTTGAGTTTCAGTTGTCAGAAGGTGCTGCTAAAGGACAGCTTGATTTTTCTTTATGCAGCTTGTCTGCAAATGGCACTAGAATGAAAATATTCCCTTTCATCTTTGTGACAGAAATATGCTTCAGTAATTCTTTGTGAAAATGTAGATGATACGCTGCCGTAGTTACAGTGAGTTAGGTTTAAGTGGCAAATGCCTACTGATAAAGACTTAATTAAAGACACAATAGCAGTGGGAGGTCATTATAGTCATTACAGTCCTGGCTTTACTGTGAGGGCCCAGCACTGAATTGTAGGAGCCCATTATCGCTACGTAGTGTCTTGGTGTGATGAGGCACAGTGATCCCATTCACTGTACTTAGACCTTCCTTGACGGTGGGATCGGTGCTTTACGCGAATGCCCTGGTTCCACTCTATTTTAATGTCGGTTCTGTGCCTCGTTTAAAAATACGTGATGGAATAAATCAGTAATCTCATGCAGGGGCTTTCTGTTTCATCTTTTTTTTGGACACGCGGGGTATGTGAAGGGTGGTGAAGGCGCCCTGGATCTTCTTTATGGCAGCACATCTGTAAGCCTTATAAGGGGGAATTCTGAGCCCTCATAGAGGAAAATGTGGTGAGGCCAGCAACTCTGTCTTTGCCTGGGATGGAGCCATGGGTGGTGCAGTGGGAAGGCCTGGCATAGCTGACTTCGAGGTGGTGGTAAGGTGTGGCAAACTGCTGGTTCCCATTTCTGAGCAAGGAAGCAGAGCTGTCAGCAGCGGCCAAGGGCCTCTGCCTCTAGGTCTGTCCAGGGCGCTGTGACATCACTTTGAGAGCCCTGCTCCAGGCCAGATCCCAGGCAGAGTGCCTTTGTGCATCTGAGGACAGACACTTCCCCAGACTTGCAGGAAAAGGGCAGGGTCTTGAACTGGGTTTCTTGTCACGTAGGTTGGAATAGTGGTGTCAAAGGATAAGAGTCACTAGCAGTTTGCCAATGTGGTTAAGAATATTGTCAGCATTATTAGTTACCTCCAATTGAATAAATAATAAAGGTAGGTTAAGCGTGAAGGTCCATCAAAACGGGAGTCTTCTAAGAAAGTAGAACGGTGGTTGCCAGAGGCTTGGGGCAGGGGGAAGTGGGGAATTATTGTTTAACGGGTACAGAGTTTCAATTTGGGAAGATGAAAAAGTTCTGGAGATGGAGAGTGGTGATGGCTGCACAACAACGTGGATGTACTTATGCCACTGAACTGTACCCTTAAAAATGGTTAAGATGGCAAATTTTAGAAAATGCCAGTCTTCTGCCTCTTTGAAGTCTGAGATAAGTAGTTTGTGAGTTATTAGATATTCTGTTCATCAGCTGAAATTGCAGAAGGTTTTATCCTTTTTCTCAGAGACACTCTTTTTTCTGACTCTTGCCTTGATGTTAGCTTGCCTAATGTTTCTTCAATAGGCATTTCTGTTCTATTTCTGGTCCCTGACCAGAATGATGTAATGAGATGTACAGATCCAATAAGATGAGACTCATGGTGTACGATTTTAGGACATCCAGGAAATACACCTCAAAATATCTTCCCCATCATTCTGTCGCTGATGCTGGAAAGGGTCCGACTAGTAATTCATTCCTTTGGGTTACTTTAGAAGCTATGGATAACTCTAAAGAAACAAAAGCATGTGCAGGAAGGGGCTCCTTGACTCTTTCAGAGTAGTCCTAGGCCATCAAGGCTCAGATGAAATTAAATGGGACCCCACAAGTCCTCCTTAGGTCCTGAGTCCTGATACTTCCTGAGCTTCTTGGCTGGTTCCTGACTATGGTTATTGGTTAAGACCTGGCTGTTGGCTACTTGATTTGACTGGTCACAGCTCTCAGCTTACTGGTTGGATCTAACTTTGCTTTGCCTGAACCATCTGCTGTCTCCCGGCCCAGCTTTGATATGTAGCTGCATCTCTTCTGCCATCTACCTCTAGCAAGTCCCAAGTTTGAGTTTTACCATGTTTCACCAGTGTTCAGGGGCTTAGTTTAAAATGCCAATAATCTTTTAAGGAGTGACTACTCCTCCTTGAACCACTCAAGGATGAAGTTCCAGAAAGAGAAGTATTGGATCCTTGGTTGGATGGTGGGACTAGGATGGAGAGAAATATTCAATGATGGAAGATTTTAGCACCTCAGTCTCAGCAATTGATAGAACTAGTAGACAGAGATAAGCCAGGCTACAGGAGACCTGAACAAACCGTCAAACAGTAGGATCTAATTGACATTTATAGAACACTTCACCCAACAATAGCGGAATATACATTCTTTTCAAGCACTCATGGAACATTCACCAAGATAAACAATATATTTTTCCCCCTTTCTTTTAAAAGAATTAAAGGAAAATTTTATACAATTTTTAAAGGTTGCCTTCCATTTACAGTTATTACAAACTATTGGCTATATTCTCCATGTTGTACAACACATCCTTGAGCCTATTTTATACTCAGTGGTTTGTACCACCCACTCCCTTACCCCATGTTGCCTCTCCCTATCTCCCCACTGGTAACCTCTATTTTGTTCTCTATATCTGTGAGAAGATAGACCATATTTTTTTTTCTCATTTTATTTTATTTAAAAATATTTTTACTGGAGTATAATTGCTTTATAATGTTGTATTAATTTCTGCTGTACAGTAAAGTGAATCAGCTATATGTATACATATATCCACTCTTTTTTAGATTTCCTTCCCATTTAGGTCACCACAGATCACTGAGTAGTGTTCCCTGTGCTAAACAGTAGGTTCTCATTAGTTATCTGTTTTATACATAGTAGTGTCTATATGTCAATCACAATCTCCCAATTCGTCCCATCCCCCCTTCCCCCCTTGGTAACCATGTTTGTTCTCTACATATGTGACAGATAGACCATATCTTAAATCATAAATCAAACTATAAAATTTAAAATAATTGAAATTATATTATTTTCTTGAACCATAATGGAATCAAGCTTGAAACAATAAAAAGACAACAGAAAAATCTCCAGATATTGGAAATTAAACAACACAGTTCTAAACAACCCATAGGTCAAAGAGGAAACCTCAAAAGGAATTTTAAAAACACATAGAATTGAATAAAAATGAAAACAACAGATCAGCATTTGTGGGATGCAGTGCTAAGAGGGAAATTTATACCACTAGATGCTTATGTTAGAAAAGAGGAAAGGTCTCAGATCAATAATCAAAGTTTCTACTTCCAGAAACTAGAAAAAGAAGATCAAAATAAATGCAAAGCAAATAGAATAAAATAATAAAGAGCATAAATAAATGAAATTAAAAACAGGAAAATAACAGAAAAATGAATGAAACAGAAGTTAGTTATTGAAAAGAAATTAATAAAATTGATAAATCTCTAACAAGGTTGACAAAGATTAAAAAAAAATACAAAAATCCCCAATAACAAGAGTGAAACAGAGGATATCACGACAGATCCTGTATTTATTAAAAGGATAATAGGACAATATTAAAAACAAGTTTATGCTCAGACATTCCAAACGTAGAAGAAATTGACCAATTTCTCAAAAAACACAAGTTACCAAAATTCAGCCAAGATTAAATGGATAACCTAAGTAGTCCTATAATTAATTTAAAAATTGAATTTGTAATTAAATAGCTCCTGAAAAGGAAATCTCCAGGCTGAGACGGTTTTACTGAGAGGATTTTGTCAAACATTCAAAGAAGAATTAACACCAATTTTACACAATCTATTGCAGAAAATAGAAGAGGAAGGAATACTTTCCAACTCATTTTATGATGTGAGTGTTATCTGGGTTCCAAAACCAGGCAAAGAGAGCACACAAAAAAGAAAACTATATGCAAAATCTCTTATGAACTTATATGCAAAAATCTTCAACAAAATTTTAGCAAATCAACTCCAACACTGTATAAAAAGAATAATAGAACATGACCAAGTGGCATTTATTCCAGGTATGCAAGAGTAATTGAATATTTGAAAATGAATCAATGTGATCCACTAGTCCAACATCATATGAGGCAGAAAAAACATTTGACAAAATTTAATACCTATTCTTGATAAAAATTCTCAGCATATTAGGAATAGATGGGAACTTCCTCGAACTCATAAAAACCCTACAGATAACTTAATGGTGAACGACTGAATACTTTCCCTCTAAGATTAGAAACAAGACAAGGATGTCTGCCTTCTTCAACATAGTGCTGGAAGTTCTGGCCAGTGTGATAAGGCAAGAACAAGAAAGGAAGATAGTTTGGAAAAGAAGAGATAAGACTGTGTCTGAAGACAACATGATCCCAAGGAGTCTACAAAAAACCTTCTAAAACTGAGTTCGATAAAATCAACACAGAAAATCAATTGCATTTCTTTCTACTGACAATGAAAAAAAAAATACAGCACTATCCACAATTGCTGTAGAAAATGAAGTACTTAATGAAGTACTTAGGTATAAATTTAACAAAACATGCAGAATCTGTGTTTTGAAAATTATAAAATGCTGATAAAAGATCTAAATATTTGCAGACATAATGTGGATTGGAAGACTCAACACAATAAAGACATCAATTCTCTCTAAGTTGAGCTATAGGTTTAATGTAACTCTTAGCAAAATCTCAACAAAGTCTTTTGTAGGCTATACAAGCTTGTGCCAAAATTCATATGGAAAGGGAAAAGCTCTCTAATAGCCAGAAAAAATTTGAGGAAGAGAAATATTTCTTTTTGATATTAAGAATTATTATATAACTAAAATAATCAGGACAGTGTGGTATTTGCATAGGGATAGACAGACAGATCAATGGAACTGAATAGAGAACCTAGAAATAAATCCACACAAATATGCCCAATTAATTACTGACAAAGGAGCCAAAACAATACAGTGGAGGAGGGATAGCCTTTTCAATAAATGGTGCTGGGGCAATTGGATATCAATAGGCAAAAAAATGGGATATTGACCTAAATCTCACACCTTATACAAAAATGAACTCAAAATGGATTGGACTTAAATGTGAAACATATAAAACTATAAAACTATAAAACTTCTGGAAAAAAATAGGAGAAAATTTTTGTGACCTCAAACTAGGCAAAGAGTTCCCAGATTTGGCATCAAAAGCATAATCCAGAAAAGGAAAAATTGATAAATTGGACCTTTTTAAAACTAAAATTTTTGCTTTGTGAAACACTCTTTTAAGAGGAATGAAAAAGACAAATTACAGACTTGGGGGAAACATTTGCAAGTCACATATCTGACAAACAACTTGTATGTAGAACAAAGAAAGAACTCAAAACTCAATATTAAAAAAACCAAAGAATCCAATTAGAAAATGGGAAAACAACATGAATGGACATTTCTGAAAAGGATATACAGATGTTAAGCACATGAAAGATGTTCAACATCATCAGGCATTAGAGATGTAAATTAAGAACGTGATATATCACTATGTACCTCTCAGAATGGCTAAAAATAAAAAATAGTGATAACAGCAAATGCTGGCAAGATTGTGGGAAAACTGGATCACTCATGCATTGCTGATGGGAATTAAAATTATACAACCCCTCTTGAGAATAGTTTGGCAATTTCTTAAAAATAAAACATGCAATTACCGTACAACACACTAATTGTGCTCTTGGGCATTTATCTCAGAGAAATGAAAACTATGTTCACTCAGAAACTTGGACAGGAATGTTCATTGAAGATTTATTAATATTCCCAAACTGGAAACTACAGAAATGTCCTTCAATGGGTGAATGGTTAAACAAACTGTGGTAATATCTATACGGTGGAATAGTACTCAGCAGTGAAAAGGAATGAACTACTGATATATACAACTTAGATAAACCTCAAGGAAATTATGCTGAATTTAAAAAAAAGCCAATTCCAAAAGGATACATACTATATTATTCCATTTATAAAACCCTTGTCAAATAATAATTATAGAAATGGAGTGGTTGCCAGAGGTTGGTGGTGTTGATGTGGGGGGAAGGGGGCTGAATGTGGCTAAGAAGGGGTAACACAAGGGAGTGTTATGGTGATGGGAGAGTTCTGTATCTTGACTGTGGTGGTGGTTACATGAAGCTACACATGTGATAAAATTGCATAGAGCACCATGCACACGCACGAATGTATAACTGGTGAAATCTGGATAAGCTTTATGGTTTGTATTATCAATTTCCTGATTTTGATACTGCACTATAGAACAATAGTTTTGTAAGATGTTAACATATGGGAAGGCTGGGTGAAGGGTGCACAGGACCTGCTTGTATATTTCTTTGTGACTTCCTTTGAATCTATAATTATCTCAAAGTAAAAAGTTAAAAAAACGCCAATAATTCTCAAAGGGGTGACTTCTGTCTCAGATGGAAGAGTGTAGATTCTTCATTGGAGGGCAGAGCTGTGACAGTAGGTGGGGGAGAGAATATTGAAAATGGACAAAAGATTTCCAAAGAAAAATTACAATATTTCCTGTTTATTTTGGGGGCCAGAGCCTACCAGGACATTATATTGACATAGTTTCTGGGTTGGGGTGTGGGAACAAAGCTTTGAAAGACATGGGATATGTTTAACATTTTTATTTATTGAAAACGTTATTTTTTTAACAATTAAAATACAGAAAAATAAGAAGAAAATTAAAGTCTATGCATATTCTCAGTATCCAGAATTATCCATTGTTAGCAGATGGTATATTTGTTTCTAGTCTTCTTTTTTTTTTCATTTTAAAGAAAAATCACTCTATTATTTTTCCACGGAAGTTATATTTTGGGGATGAAGCAAGGAGATGTTTGAGAGAAATGAGAGGAAAGAAAGAGATAACAAAAGCCAAGATCCCTATTCTATCTTCTTAGTTTTTTGTTTTATTTTCTTTAGTTTGATCCCCTTTTTCTGCCTGACAAAGGGAGGCTGAATTCCTTTAACTGCACTGAGTATTCAAGGGGATATTTTATGGCACCACAATGATCTGGTTTACTGCTAAAGAGCAGATGCCCCTGGCACAAAATTCAGTCAATAACTGAGTTTGGAAGCTCAGTAAAGACAGATAATTTTGAACAGGCGTAGTATTTAGAAACGGTTAACCACTGGAGAGTGTGGAAATTGTTCATTATAAGCATAGGCTGGGAGGTTAATTTTCTGTTTTCTTACTGGCTATTTAGATATCTTCCATTCCAGCAATTTACTTTTTAATTTTCATAAAGTGAATCTATTACTGGATATCAGAACTGTTAGTAACTGAAAATAGGGAAACAGAAAATATTGTATGTTCTTCGTGCGACATACTTTTCACCTGCAGTTGGGTGCAGGTCTGCTTGGAGCAAAAGATTTGAGGATATAAGTTTGATCTCTTTAACCTTTCATGCTGGCTTTATTAGAAACAGACTTGTTATCTATGATTAAAATATCAAAGAGTTATCTTGGAAAAGATGATTGAATTCTGGACAAGAAAATATCCTTTAGTGAGGAATGTTGGGGAGAACTGTGCATATACAGGGAATTTGAAGGACCAAAGGCACAAGACTGCAAATGTCAGCTTGACCTGGAAGGCCATATAGAGGCACACTTGTGCATCACAAATGGACCTCCTGGGGCAATAAGTACAAAGTATGGAATGTTTAAGACTGTGAAAAGAGATCTAAACACTGAGAGGGCTGATGGGATTTTTTGGAACAGCTTGAGATAAAATTCACATACCATGCAATTCTCCCATTTATAGTGTACAGTCTGCTTTATTCACAGTTATGCAACCATCATCACAGTCAATTTTAGAACATTTTCACCACCCCAAAAAGAAACTCCATACCCTACTCCTCATCCTCCCCCCCCCCCAGCCCTAGGCAACCACTAATCAATTTTTTGTTCCTATAGATTTACTTATTCTGGACATTTCATACAGACGGAATCGTATAATATCTGGTCTTTTGCCATCGGCTTCTTTAATTTACACAATGTTTTCAAGGCTCATTCATCTTGTAGCATGTATCAGTACTTCACTCCTTTTTATCTTTCACTTAATATTTAATTTCATTTAATATTCCACTGTATGGGTATCCTACATTGTGTTTAGCCATTCATCAGTTAATGGATATTTGGGTTGTTTCCACCTTTTGGCTATTATGAATAATACTGCTATAAACATTCATGTACAACTTTCTGTGTGGACATATATTTTATTTTTCTTGGGTAGATATCTAGGAGTGGAATTGCTGAGTCATATGGTAACTATATGCTTGATCATTTGAGGAACTGACAGACTGTTTTAGAAAGTGCACTATTGTATACTCTCTCCAGCAGTGTATGAGTTTTCAGAATTTTTGGCATCCTTGCCAATACTTATTACTGTCTATACTTTTTATTATCACAATATTAGTAGGTGTGAAGTGGTATCTCATTGTGATATTGATTTGCATTTCCTTGCTGATTAATGATGCTGATCACCTTTTCATGTGCTCATTGGTCATTCGTATAGCTTCTTTGGCAAAATGTCTATTCAGATCTTTTCCCAATTTTTAAATTGGGTTGTCTTTTTTGTTATTGAATTGTGTAAGTGTTCTTTATATATTCTAGATTTAATCCTCTATCAGATACATGATTTGCAAATGTTTTCTTCCATTCTGGGAATTGTCTTTTCACTTTCTTGATAGTACCCTTTGATGCACAAAGCTTTTAATTTTTAAGTCTAATTTATCTGTTTTTCCTTTTGTTGCTCATGGTTTTGATGTCACATCTAAGAATTTATTGGCAAATCTGAGGTTGTGAAGATTTATCCCTGTGTTTTCTTCTAAGACTTTCATAGTTTTAGAAAGGTACGGTGTGTACGGTGTGAGGGAAGGGTCCAGCTTCATTCTTTTGTGCATGGCTGTGTAGTTGTACCAGCACCATTTGTTGACTCCTGGTGGATTTTTTAAAAAATTTATTTTATTCAAGTATAGTTGCTTTACAATGTTGTGTTAATTTCTGCTGTATGGCAAAGTGATTCAGTTACACATATATATATTCTTTTTCACATTCTCTTCCATTATGGTTTATTACAGGATATTGAATATAGTTCCCTGTGCTATACATTAGGACCTCGATGTCTATCCATTCTGTATATTCTGGTGAACTTTTAATGGGTTGTACATCCTATTTTTCAATCCATGGTATTGGAGACCTTGATGACTGAGTCCGTTCATTTTATAAAGGAGGCAAATCTGCTTGTGGAACAAACATGCCCTGTCTATATTTGGAGTCTTTTAACCTGTATGGTGCTTCAGGTGGGGCAGAAAGGCAAGACTATTGTGGCAGCCACTGAGGTGACTTGAAGTCTGGTTATGGATCAAGGTCCAGTCAGGCTCCTTGGAATGCTCCTGCTCTGGTGAGGAGATACCACCTGTGCATTGGAGCTAGCCTGTGACCTGGGGGCCCTCGGCTTCAGGCTTCCTCGATACAGCTGCTTTAGACCTGTCGGAGCTTACTGGATGGTGGGAGGGGAGGCAGAGGCCATGCATTTCAGAACTGGTTTCTTTCCTTGAGACTGAGACATTTGATTTTCTTCCAGAGTTTCATGTTTCTTACACTTTCTATGTTTTCTTGAATAATATCTTAGCCTCTTAAAACCAGATGAGAAACTAATGTTTTAGGGTAAGATACCCAGTAGGGAACTGGGGGAAAAAACATGGGAGGGGGAGCTGATGGAAAAAGCATTGAGGCTGGGTCCTCATCCTGCCACTGCCTTAGTTGGCAGTGTGACTTGGACCAGATAATAATGATAGGGACTGTATTAGTTTTCTAGGGCTGCCATATCAGAATATCACAGACTGGGAGGCTTAAATAACAGGAATTTATTTTCTCACAGTTCTGGAGGCTGGAAGTATAAGATCAAGGTGTTGGCAGTGATGGTTTCCCCTGAGGCCTCTCTCCTTGGCTTGCAGATGGCCACCTTATGCTGTGTCCTCACATGGTCTTTTCTCTGTGTGTGTGCTTCCTGGTGTCTTTTCCTCTCTATAAGGATACCAGTCATATTGGATTACAGTACACCCATATGACCTCATTTAACCTTTAAAAATTTTGTACTGTTTTATTTTTTAAGCATTGTGATGCAAACAATGAGCTGAGGATACTATTTTTTTTTTTTTTTGGTGTTTATTAAAGCCAAATCTTCAATTAAAGCCAACTTAAAAAATTTTTTTTTATTGGAGTATAGTTGATTTACAATGTTGTATTAGTTTCAGGTGTACAGCAAAGTGTGAATATATTATTTTTGTTATACTTTTGCTCTGAATTTAAAAAAACCTACAAAAGCAGAAAGACTAGAAAAACCATCTCCTAGGTATCTATCACCTTGCCTCAAAAAGCATCAACTCATCAAAATCTGATTTCATTTCCATGCAGTTAACCTGCAGCAGATTCCAGAGGGCACATAATTTTATCTGTAAGTATTTAAAAAATAGTTTTCCAGTTATTTTGAGATACTATTGATATATAACATATGTAAGTTTAAGGTGTACAATGTGATGATTTTATACATGTATAAATTGTGAAAGGATTACCACAAAAGATTAGTTAACACCTCTACCCCCTCACATAATTACCATTTTGTGTGTGTGTGTGGTGATAACTTTTATGAGCTGTTTTCTTAACGACTTTCAAGTACATAATGCAGTATTGTTAGTTATAGTTACCAAGCTGTACATTAGATCCGCAGAACTTATTTATCTTATAGCTGGAACTTTGTACCCTTTGACCAACATCTTCCTATTTCTACCCGCCTCCTCCCCAGCACCTAGCAACCACCATTCTACTCTCCATTTTTTTTTTTTGCAGTATGCGGGCCTCTCACTGTTGTGGCCTCTCCCGTTGCGGAACACAGGCTCCGGATGCGCAGGCTCAGCGGCCGTGGCTCGTGGGCCCAGCCGCTCCGTGGCATGTGGGATCTTCCCGGACCGGGGCACAAACCCATGTCCCCTGCATCGGCAGGCGGACTCTCAACCACTGCGCCACCAGGGAAGCCCTCCATTTCTTTGAGTTTGGTTTTTTAGATTCCACATATGAGTGAGAATATACAATATTTGTCTTTCTCTGTCTAACTTATTTCACTTAGTATAATGCCCTCCAGGGCTTTCCATGTTGCCACAAAAGGCAGGATTTCCTTCTTTTTAATGGCTGAATAATATTCTGTTGTCTATAATACCACATTTTCTCTACTCATTCATTTATTGATGGACCCAAAGGTTGTTTCCATGTCTTGGCTGTTGTGAGTAGTGCTGCCACGAACATGAGAGAGGATATACCTCTTCAAGATAGTGACTTCATTTCCTTCAGATATATACACAGAAGAGGGATTGCTGGATCCTATGGTAGCTCTAATTTTAATTTTTTGATGAGAACCTCCATACTGTTCTCATCATTTAACCTTAATTACCTCTTTAAAAGCTCTATCTCCAATTACAGTCACATTGGGGGTTAGGGCTTCAACACGTAAATTTTTGGGGGAAAACGTTCAGTTCGTAACAGTGATGATGACGATGATGATGATGATAATAATAATACAATAGAGGGCAACATTTATTGAGTTGTTACATCATATCCCAGACAGTATTATAATTGCTGTCTATGGATTATCTCATTTAATTTTCACAACAACCTATAGAACAGGTACTATTATTATTATCTCCTTTTACAGAGGCACAAAAGCTGCCCAAAACAAGACACCTAGTGAGTTATAGGGTTAGGGTTTTGATTTTAGAGTCCAAGCTCTTATCTCCTAAGCTATCGTAGCTCTAGACATCAGGGGTACTCATGTCATCCGTGTGTACAATGGATTAGATATTGTTTAGGATCTTTTCCAGACCTAACATTCAAGATTGTATTGGACTACACATTGTTTTTTTTTAATTAATTATTATTTTTTTCTTCTATTAAATTTTTTTAAATTAATTTTTATCGGAGTATGGTTGCTTTACAGTGTTGTGTTAGTTTCTGCTGTACAGCAAAGTGAATCAGCCATACGTATACATATATCCCCTCTTTTTTGGGTTTCCTTCCCACTTAGGTCACCACAGAGCATTGAGTAGAGCTCCCTGTGCTCTACAGTAGGTTCTCATTAGGTTCTCTATTTTATACATAGTATCAATGGTATATGTATGTCAATCCCAATCTCCCAGCTCATCCAACCCTCCGTCCCTTTCCCCGTTGCTATCCATACATTTTAAACTACTTATAAGGAAGGCCCAGTTTTAGGTGCTTTGGAAAATGATGAAAGGGGGCTGGTTTTACTCTAAACTTTTTTCTCTGCGCCAGTTCTTGTTTTCTTGCGTTATTGTTTATGGTCACATCCCTTGTTTATATCCTGGTGTGTTTTAGGGTGCTTGTGGCATTCCTCCTTGCCTCAGTTTTGTTTGGTTCCTTGTCTCATCACACAGAACAGTTCCTAAGGGGTTTGAGTTCTCCCTTGCTTGCAGGAAACAAGGAATCTGCCCTGCCTTTGAACTCAAGTCCCTGCTCCCAGTGACAGTGTATCCATTGCCACCTGTCTGACTATACCTCTGCCATTCACCTGCCTTAGGCCTCAGACGCCCCCTCTCTTCTCAGACAGCGTGCTAGTTGATGACCTGCTTTCCTCCAGGAAGCCCATGCAATGCCTGGCCCCCTGTTCTCCCTGACTTAGCTCATACTGGCAGCTGTGTGGCATTTAAGAGATGCTGAAGGTAAACTTGGTACAATAGGGACAAAATACTTGGCTTTAAACCCACAGTACCCTGGGTCATTAAAATAATGGCATTACGGTTTTAACTTTCAGCTTGTTGCAAGGCTACATTTCAAGAGGAGTCCCAGTTGCCTGCCAGTTCTTGCTTTTATGCCTTGGGATTTCTAGCAGCCTTCTATCACACGCCGGCGTTTCAGATTCACTCAGTGCAATTAAAGAAATTGCATGACTGCTAGTTTCTCTCCTTTTTTTCTCCCTCAGATAAATTGTAGAGCTCAACTTGATTAAAACATTTATTAAGTGAGATTTAATAGATTCCAGTAATGCTGTGCGTGTGTTCGTGTGTGTGGGCGCATGTGCATGCACTCATTATCCATTTCTTCCATGTGTGCCAATAACGGCCATGTGCATATAGAGAACTGTTCATGGAACTCGCTTTATTCTGCAATTTGCCAGCAATGTCAAATTAGGAGGTTTAATGGATTCCTACACAGAAATTCCTAGTGTGGTTGTATTAGCAGCAAGTTTCATTAAAAAGGGCTATTTTTCTCTACTGGGATTTCAGTAAAGAGACAGTGTTTATTTTTTCAGTGGAAAATTGATTGTAACTAAGAGGCTACTTGGCTTGAAAGTGGGGAATTATCATATCATATGATTAAATGAAAGCTTACCTTGTTATAAGGTAACTAGACATATCCCAGTAGAATTGAGACAATGTTTGATTAAGCCAGATTTTCCTACTTTATATTCAAGGAACAAATTAAAGAATAATTGAGATCCTTTTCAGATCTTTTATAAGCTGCATATATAAAGCTTCAGCTCCAGGTGGCAAAGCAATTAGCTGATGAATAAAATCAACCCCACTGTCATTCGTCAGATGTTTAAATTCTATAAACCAGATAAATTAATGTGTTCCTTAAGCCCAATAAACGGTCATGCTCCCCATGTTACGACTCAGTTCCTTGGGGGAAAGGTTGGAAGCATGTTCATAGAACGGCTAGGATCTACTTAATCAGAAAGGTTGAAATTAAGTTGCCCATTTGATTTTTTGAAATAAATGTCCATCTGGTACAAAATCTATTTTCCAAGCAAAGTTGTTAGACACGATGGTTTGGTTTGTTTCAGTAAACTAAGGATAGGGCTGGACTCAGCGATGCACCCTCCTGATTGAAGACCTTTCCGTTTCCATGTATTGGTCAGGGAAGTTATTTATAAGCAACTGAAAGTGCTCTGGTTTCATTTATTCCTTGCTCCTGAGTATTAATGCAGGGAATTAGAACCTATGCTGCCTTTTATGCTTCCAGATTAATCTCTCAGAGATGAGTCTCCTGCATAAGTACAACTTACCCGCCATCGAATGATGACATGGGGGCCTTTTCTGACATTGACATCTAGATAAGGTAGACTTAGGGTCCAGAGGACATTATTTTATTAGTTGATAATTAACTTTTGTTGGCCAGTTGTCCTGCTCTGCTACTGTCATTATAAGCATTGCTTTCAGGGCCTGCTCACTGGTCTTTTACTCTTTGCCATCTGGTTTGCTTTGCATGGTGTCCATAGCTGGATCACTGTGAATGTTACAACAGGGTGTGGTCCTGTGACCACGAGCATCAGAGTCACGTGGGAGCTTGTTGGAAATGCAGAGTTTCAAGTCCCCATGACCTACTGAATCATAATCTGCACTTTGTCTGATTCACGCGACATGTAAGTTTGAGCAGCACTGTGTTAGAGCATCACCTCTTCAAATATAGGCAGGGCTGGAGTTATGCAGTGAAAGCATATGGTGAACGGGAATATCTCGTTTGTCGATTTTCTGGACCTTACAGGCTCTTTTCTTTTTTATACTTTATTCCCATTAGTCACTAGCACTTAAAAAAGAGGTTAACGAAGAAGAGCTAGAACTCATTTATTATAATATTGATTATTGGAGCCTAGCATTCTTCAGGAACTGTAACAAAAATTGGCAATTATTTATGGAAATTGAATTTAGATCTTGCAGTCATTATCAAGAGGACTCTGGATGAATTTTCTTGTTGAACTGCCAGCTAGCTATCTATTAAGTGCAAAATATTGGCCCCAATATGGCATAGTGGAGAGACAACTGGATTGGATGTTCAGGCACCAGCTTATCACCTGACTATGGGCAAGCAGTTTCCTTTGAGCTTGGTTTCCTTGTGTGTAAAATGAGGGATTTGGAAGCAGATGATTCTAGGGCCTCTTTAAGGTCTGAATGTTCATGATTTGATGTGACAATGTGGAAGTCTGAGTAAGATGTTCTGAATACATTAACTCAGAATTATTCCAGTGGCTGGAAACCAGCCCCACACATAGACTCTCTTGATGCTGTTGGAGTAGTATTATCCCTAGCATTTGTTTTGCAGCCGTTTGGAAATTCTCTAATCATATGAGTTCCCAGGGATCAAGAGGCCAACATTTGGGTGTGATATAGGCGTGCGTGTGCGTGTGTGTGTGTGTGTGTGTGTGTGTGTGCGCGCGCGCGCGCGCGTACACATTTGCAGCCTATAGGGGCTATATGAATATTCATGTTGCACAGGGACTGGAGGGAACGAAGCAGCAGCATAAATATGTTTTAATGCGAGGAAGAATATGAAACTCATGAATAGCAGAATGAAGCAAGCTCAACATAATCTTTGCTGTAAAATGAAAACTTGATATTTTTCCCAGTCCCTGGTGTGTTGTATGCTGTTATTGTTTTCTTTTAAAATGATCATCTGTCTTCTTTCTCCCTTCCTTCTTCAACATGTTTTTTTTCTGGTTTTCATTTTTCATTTGGAGGTTTACTTTAGGTTGTATGTGAATGCTAAAGAAGTTGGGGTGATTATTTTTTGTTGTAAACTGCTTCAAGATTTGAAAAGCATTACTAGGAGAAAATTAGTTGCTTAAAGAAAAGCCTTCCGTGTTCTCTTGTATTCAGAGGGCAGTCCTGTCCAAAAGCTGCTTTGGGGGAGAGATGACCTGTAGGCTTCTTCTCATTGGGGAATTGATTCGCTCACTGATTCTTTTGAAGTTTTCTTTCTTCCTTTCTTTTTTCTTAACACAAGACTGGATTAATTGCCTACTGTGTGCTTGAAACTGGAGACAGAGAGAGGAATAATTCGCCATCACAGCCCTTAAGGGCTCATATCTTGCAGAGGAACACATGGTCTGTAATTTCCATATCCACTGATAGCTCTCACTCTGAATTTTATTGTAATGTGTGCATATAAGAAAAGTCATAATGGTTATTTGAGAGCGATTTCATTTTCTGGTTACACAGTGTTTACTCAAATTCATGTAGGGGTGTGTGGGGGTGTGTGTGTGTGTGTGTTTTGAAGGCTTTGAGTAACAGCTTAAGTGATATTAATAAAGTAGATTTCTTGTCTCCAGAGGAAGGCAGATTCTCAGTGCAAAGTATGATGTATTCGGGTAAGTGGGTTTATGTCTTAAATTGAATATGTTAAAATATATCCAGGGATCTTTAAGGGCACTGCCTTACTGGGAATCTTCTGGCTCTTAAAATTGATCTTTGTAGTTTCTTGTTTTGTAATTCTGAAGAGATAAATATTCTTTCTTCAAGTTTCACAGGCACAAGACTGCTTTTTGAATGCGAAAGTGTGCCAATCCTAGGGGAATGGTTCTTCTGCTTCGACAAGCAAAAACATCACCTGGGGAGCTAGTTCACAATGCAGATTCCCACACTGGCTTCTTCACACCTCAAATTCCGATATGGTAGGCATGAGATGGGGCCTAGTACCCTGCATTTAAACCAGTTCCCCTAAACAGGTGATTCTGTTTAGGTGGTTTGAAGCCATGCTGGAGAACACAGGCATACCATTTCTCCCTGGGGATCATATCTAGGTATAAGCCCATATACTGTATGCTTTGAAAGTGTTTTGAAATCCGTGATTGAAAGACTGATATGCAAAGGCATTAGTTTCATGATCTGACAAATGAATACTCATGAGGCCATATTTCACGATGCTCAAGAACTTAGGCTCTGTAGTCAGACTGCCTAAGTTTTAATTTCCATTCCTGTGGCTGCTGGAAACAAGTCACTTAACTTCTCTAAGCCTCAGTTTCCTCAATTATAAGACAGGGGTAATAATAATTATTAGTAATAATACCAATCTAATCAGATTGTTGTGAGGATTAAATGAAATAATGTATATGAAATGCTTAGCACAGCGCCTGGCACAGAGTAAGTGTTCAATAAATTTTGGCTGCTATTTTTTTGTAACAGCATAACAAAAATTACAGTAAATAGGATTGCGTCCTTTTCCTTTCTTTTTAGGAAACTGTGAGCACTTTGCAGAGTACCAAGTTAATCAGCACAGAATCCCCAGGAAATGGTCGAGGATCCTTTAGTCACTTTACAGTGGCCCCTTTGAACTGCTTATGTCATTTTCATGTTAAATCTGGTTAGTAGTGGCTTTGCCTCATTGCTTGGGTCTCTAGGCCTCTTGCAAGCCCTGCCACACAGACTGATTTCACACAGAGATAAGTACAGGGTGTATCTTCCTCTTTCAGGGAGTGCACACATTTTCTTTTGATGTGATTGTCATTTACTTGATAAACTGGAACAGGTAATCTCTGTTGAACAGGATAAATACAATTGACAGTCATGGTTTGGAGAGAATGGCTGGTGTGCTCTCAGGTCCCTAACTGCAGGGATGGGAGGATTTGTGGGATGAATGGCTGCACCTTCCTCAGAGACACTGGGATCTTCGACTTTGAGTCTCTGGATTCTCAAGTATTTCTCCAGGAAGTGGGGATACTCAAATACTCATTGAAATTGAAAGCTTGAGGACTTCCCTGGTGGCGCAGTGGTTAAGAATCCGCCTGCCAATGCAGGGTACACAGGTTCGAGTCCTGGTCTGGGAAGATCCCACATGCCGCGGAGCAGCTAGGCCCGTGCACCACAACTACTCAGCCTGTGGTCAAGAGCCCGCAAGCCACAACTCCTGAAGCTCGGGTGCCTAGAGCCCGTGCTCTGCAACAAGAGAAGCCACAGCAATGAGAAGACCACACACCTACAACGAAGAGTAGCCCCCGCTCACTGCAACTAGAGAAAGCCCGCGTGCAGCAACAAAGACCCAACTCAGCCATAAGTAAATAAACAAATATATAAATAAATAGAATAAGACTGTCAGAGCTGCAATGGATTTTATTAAAAAAAAAAATTGAAAGCTTGAGATTGGCCCGATTTAAGGTGACCTGTTTCCCAGTGCTTTGCAAAATGCCAGTCTAGATTGGGTTTTTGGTTTCCTTGCTGATTGAAATAAAATTTTATCAGAATCATAAGAAATGATGCACAGATATTGTTATTTCTATCTCTCCTCCACTGATCCTCAAACCACTACACACGGGAAACACCTGAACTCTGTTCAACTCCCAGAGTTCTGGTCTAATTGGTCAGGGTTTTGTTTTTTTTTTTTTTTTTTTTTTGCGGTACGCGGGCCTCTCACTGTTGTGGCCTCTCCCGTTGTGGAGCACAGGCTCCGGACGCGCAGGCTCAGCGGCCATAGCTCACGGGCCCAGCTGCTCCGCGGCATGTGGGATCTTCCCGGACCGGGGCACGAACCCGTGTCCCCTGCATCGGCAGGCGGACTCTCAACCACTGCGCCACCAGGGAAGCCCCCTGGTCAGGGGTTTGACCTTGAGACTGGGAATTTAAAAAGCTCCTCAGGTGATTCTAATGTTCAGCCAAGCTTGAGAACCTCTGCTTTACAGGATAATTCTACGTGTACTCATCTTTGGCCTTTTATATGCACATTCCCTGAGATGTCAAATTCATCTTCTCAGCTTTTCCCACATACTTTATGAATTTTTTTAAATAAAGAGACCTTCAGAATTACCCTAGACCAGTGGTTCTAAACCAGGGTTGATTTTGTCCCTCGTGGGATATCTGGCAATCTCTGGAGACATTTTTGACTCACAACTGGGGCACGAGTGAGCCTGTGCTATTGTCATCTGGTGGATAGAGGCCAGGGACGCTGCTAAACATCCTACAACGCACAGGATGCTGCCTCCCCCTACCCCCCAACAGAGAAGTATCCTGCCCAAGATGTTAATAGTGTCAACACTGAGAAACTCTGCCTTAAACTTGATCTCTCTCATTTTACAAATGGGAAGATAGATGATATCTTGATTTGCCCAAGGATTCATGCATAATTATTGGCAGAATAAAATTCCTAACAATTGTAGCATTACAGTGGAAACCTGCCCTTATGCTCTCCCCTCCCTTTTAACCTACCGCCCTAGGGAAATTTCTTATTCATCTTGTTTCCTTTTCCCTCTCAAATATCCCCAGGCTCTCAACGGTGGTGACATGTTTCCTGTATTATAGTATTTCAAATTTCTTAAATTAAAAGAAAAAAAGACGTAGGATAAATTGCATAGGCTCAATAAGCACCTTTTTTCTTTCTTTTTTTTTTTCCTCTTGGAGGGAATAATAACAACTTGGTGCTGGGCCTGGGTTGCTTTGTTCTGAAAGCAGCTCTGATTGGGGGTTACATAAATCTATGATTAATTTAAAAAATGGCCAAACGAGGTAACTGTCACTTCATAAACCTGGTTTGGTGAGCAAAATGTTTCTAACTTAGGCACCCACAAAATGAAATTATACAACGCCTTCTTGGTGACGAGAAGGCCGGCAGAGCCTCTGCAGTCCTCCTTCAAAGCAGGGATCGTGTTCACGTGCCTGCACACGTGACTCGGCGTGTGGCTGTGCATGTGGCTGTGCATGTGACTGTGTGACCACGCACGTGCCTGCGGGCGTGCTGGTGCACGTGCACGTGAGTGCGTGCCCGTGCGCGTGAGTGCGTGCCGTGCGTCTGCGTGCCGTGCGTCTGCGTGCCCGTGCGTCTGCGTGTTGCGGGATGCCGGGGCGCAGTCTTTTGGCTTCAGAGCTGCTTGGAGAGAGTTCGGGAAGCTGATGGGGACTTTGAATTCGGAACCTGTGAGTACACCTTCCTTTACTTGCATATTCCCTCAGTACCACCCCCCTCCCCCCCATCTTCACCTCAGCTAAAGTAATTAACTGGTTATTTCTGGAAGGTAGGGTTTGGGATTATGCGTGTGTAAAGTATATTTTTTACTTCTTTATTCTTTCTACTTTTTCTGTGAATGCGTTTCTGTAATAAAAGTGCAAGCTTTTAATCAAATACTATAACTGCAGAATCACTTGGGAGCTTCTGAACAAAACCCTCGGGCGCCATCCCCAGAGACTGTGATTCCGTTGGTTTGGGGTGGGGTCCAGGAAAGGGTGTCTGAGTTTCCCCAGGCGGTTCTTCTGTGCGGCTAGATTGGAGACCCCGGGTCTAGGAGAGAGGTTCTCAACTTTGTCTGCAGAGCTGCAGAAAACACCCATGCCTGCCTGGGTGCACCTGCAGAGGTTCTGATTGAGTTGGTCTGGAGTTGGGCCTGGGCTTTGGCAGTATTAAGCGTTCCCCAGGTGATTCAGGCATTGGAAGGGCTGCTTGGTATCCCTAAGGATTTTTTGGGGGGGATTATCTTATTTTTGCTCTCTTACCAAGCTTCCCCTGTCAACAGAGTTAATGATATTGCTCTAAACTTTGATCACAGGACTATAAACAAGGGTCCATCCCCTTTGGGGGGCAGTAACAAAGTTAGGGGAACACTAATTTTAAAGATAGATTGTATTTTTCATTGTTGAGAAAAGGATGAGCTTGAAGGAGATTTTACTTATTAAAACTCACTTACCTTCATAAACTACCCTAAGAAGATTCATAAAGAGTAAGGAGCTGCCTCTGGGGTGCAAAGAGGCCTATGCAGTAGGTACTAACAAATGTTTTTAGTCTCCAAATACTTCTGCCTCTCTTTCCTTTTGCTCCACACCCGCCTCCCCCCCACCCCCGGCCTTTTTTTTTTTTAAGGAAGGGAGGGTCTCCTTCCAGTTGTATCTTAACAGACTCTTCTGTGATGATGCCTAGGTTGAATTCGGGACTTTGTTTTGTTAGAGCAGCCGTGCAGCTTTTTAGGCTTATTAAAGATACGGAGTGACTGCCCCTGGTGCCTCGACCTAGGGCCTTCCTGGAGTCGTGAGATGCCGAGTTCTCCAGTGTGATGGGCCCTCGGAAGGGTCTAGGGCCCGGTTGACAGAGGGGGCCTCATAACAGCGAGGCAGGCCCCGGCGGGTCTGAAAAGCGGTCCAGTCACAGCCGTTTCTGGCTTCCTGCTTCTCCACAGGAGCCACTTGGGAGCAGTATGGCCTTGCCTATGAGGGAGGCTCAGGGAACCTTCCCGGAACTGACCAGCGCAGCCCGGAGCCTGGAGCCCATGGCTGATGACAAGTGAAATAGTTCACAGAATATAAATCTTTCAACTTGCAAATGCTCCTTTGGTGAGAAATGAGACAGTGGGTAAGAAGTGGGCAGAATCCTTGCCCCAGTGAATGAGAGTAAAGGATGGGAGACCCTGCCCTTTGTTCTGTGATTCGATAGTACAAAGTTTGTGGGAAAGAAGATTCTCTGCTATGGTGGGTCCTTAATGGGCTTCTGAATGGGAGGCACCGGTGCCTCTCTTTATCTCACTGACAAAAGAGACAAAACAGAGAGAAGCTATCACTGGTCTGATGTGATATCCCGCCATGCGGCAGCTTCCAGGTTGAAAGCTCTTCTGACACAAGTCAAACAGAGGAACATATGACTCAGGGCCTTGCAATCTTGCTTTCATAAGAAACAGTATGAACTTTTCAATCTTATGTGTTTGTTCTAGGTCTTTGAATTAGATTCTTTACCATGGATATGTCTCGCCACCAAGGAGATCACATTTGAAGTATTATTTTACAAATTATGAAGTGTGTCTGTGTGTGTGATTAGCATTGTATTTCCATTTTCTGGCTTGCTCTGTATTGTCACGCTTCCAGAATCTGTTTAGAAAGGGAGAGAACGAAGGGCATACAGGGAGTTGGGGGTGGAGGTCGAGGGAGCATATGGGCAGAGGTGCAGGAAAGAGAGAGAAGTGGGCTGACTAGAGGGTTCCCCAGATTGCCAAGGTCACAGGGCAACAGGAATTAAGTGTGAACCTCTGAACTTGGTTTGTTGGCTGGCTGTGAGCTCTCTCTCAGCTCATTCCTTTTCCAGGTATTACTCAATCCCATTTCAGTCATCAGTTCCTTGCTGAGAATAAACCCAACTTTGGAGGGAGGGCAGGGGGAGGAGTTGTCAGATGAGAGAACTAACAGATCCCACTGGCAGCTTTTTAGCCTCTCCCTAAAAACATGAGGAGGTAAGGACCACCTGACTGCCAGCTCTACTGTTGTGCACCTGGGGTTGATTCCAGAGGTTGTGAGGTGCACTCAGAGGAGAGGGCACCTGGAGATCTTGTGCTTACAGCCAGCTAGGACAAAGCACGTGAGCCTGTCTGTCTTTCCTGCTGTTCCTCCCTCTGGAGGTCAGAACTAGCCAGTCCAGCTAAGCCAAGTGAGATATTTCCTTCTTGATGCTCTTGGGAGCCTCCCACACCCCAGGCTAGAAGACGCTCCAGTTGGCTTTGGGGGTGAACTGGTGTCTCTCTTGTTACTGGAATTCTGAGGGATTCTAGATTCTCTGGAGCCAAATGGAGGTTTCTATGCATCCTCTATCTGAATTTAGCCCAAAAGTCAGCAAGCGATCACCACAGCTGTTTCGCTGGTTATATCCTCAGTGAACCATGGAAGCAAACAAACTTTGATTCTCTGACTATGACTAATAAAGTCAAAAGTCAACTAGACACCAGACCTGTAAGAAAGTGTTTCATCATAGGGGCAAGATTCAGGGCTGCCATGTCAAAGTTTTAGGGGCTATACAAAAACAATGAAATAGGAGCTGGTTCTGGGAACATACAAATAGCCTGTTATGTATTATGACATGGAAAGTTCTTCAGGTAAACAGATGTAAGCCATCAGGGCTGGCATAATTACTTTGTAAATTGCTTGATTAGCAGCACTTGTGGAGACCCCATACTTGAGCACAGGGGTCTTTATTCTTGTTTGGCTGTGATAATGAAGGCCATAATTAACAGGTAGGGCACTGTGATAAAGGCATTAGATACATTTTCTCATGTAATCCTCACAACAACTTTATGAGGTGGGCATTATCACCTCTCTGTTGTGCAGATGAGAATGCTTGAAGAGGTTAAGTCCTGTGTAGGCTCCCCTGGATGGTAGGTGGAGGAGCTTCTGTAGCTTGTGTTCTTTTATAGTCCCCCTCCCCCTTTAGAGGTTCTTTGGGGGATACTCCAGGGTGTTGACCCTCATAGATTTTCCTAATATGGGTTAGTAGGTGTGAGAGTAAAATCCTCCTTTTCATTTAGATTAATTGTGCCAACAAATTAATTGTGAGACCATAAGGCTGAGAGACTAGCTCTCCAACAGGGTGCTAAGTGAAATGAAAAACTGCTTATTTCTAATTGCTTTAAGTAGCAGTGTTGAATCTTCAAGTAGGGCTCCTAGTTGTAGGTTTGGACCAACTTCCTCTTGAAAGAAAGGAAGTTGAGAAATCTACAATTCCTAGGTAGAAGAACAAACAGAACATCCCCTGTCCTCTGACAAGTCAAAAAAAAAAAAAAAAAACCTAACAAAACTGTAGTAGGATTCCCTCATTTTGTAGGGCGATGTTTTTTTTTTTTTTTTGCGGTACGCGGGCCTCTCGCTGTTGCGGCCTCTCCCGCTGCGGAGCACAGGCTCCGGACGCGCAGGCTCAGCGGCCGTGGCCCACGGGCCCAGCCGCTCCGCGGCACGTGGGATCCTCCCGGACCGGGGCACGAACCCGTGTCCCCTGCATCAGCAGGCGGACTCTCAACCACTGCGCCACCAGGGAAGCCCAGGGCGATGTTTTAAGGACTGTTACTCTGTTTATTCTGCAAACCAAGGGGAGCTTCACCTGGTGTTTCGGTAACAAGATCCACAGTGGTGCTGTCTCTGAAAGACCAGACTCAGTGTCAGGGAAGCTTGGAGGCTGTATGTAGGGAACAGCACAGTGTACCGGAATAGCTGGCTCTAGTTCTGGCACCAGTAGGTCCTGTGACTTGGACCAGCCCCGTCAGCTTTCCTCAGCTTGCCTAACTGGTTTGATTTGGGGTGGCAGTAAGACTGCATGCTATGCTCACTTTGATGATCATAGATGTTCCTGGGGGGCATGTCAGATAATGGAGGTCAACCTATAACTCTTATTTTGTGTGGCTCATTTGTTCATTGCAAACACTTGGTTCATACTTCCTGCATGCCAGGTACTGTGTTTTATTTTAACTCAATTCTTACAGCAATCCAGTGAGGGAGATATTATTCTTACCTTGATTTTGCAGATGAGGAAATAGGAGCACATGGAAGTTGATTTCTTCAAGGTCACCCACAAGTATGGGGTATGTGGTAGAGTCAGGCTCGAACCCAGGTCGTTGGGACCTGAATTGTGTGTTTTTAACAACTGTGCTACAGTCCTTCTCCATCTGACCTCCTCTGAAGTATACTCAGTTTTGACATGTCTCTTTTTTGGGGGGTGGTGTTCTTGTCTTTCTGAATAAAGAGGTTGTATATTGGGAGCCTAAGGGAGGCTAGAACTAGAGCTTAGTTGTTGTAAGACCCTGCGGCCTTCAGATTTCAGAGTCCTGCCTGAGGAAGATCTTGAGAGGTTTGAAGACTTCTGATGTTTTCTTCTCATTATGCATTCTAGATGCACTACTTTTTCCCTTCTAAAGAATATGATATTAAATCCCAATGTTATTATTTTTGTTAATTGTAAAATTACTGTGCAGTAATTTGTAACATTCATTTGTATCATCAGTATCTATATGTGGCCTATTGCTGGGTTCTTGCCTTGACAGCAGCAATCATTGACATGCCTTTCAATGTCCAGCAGAATGTGGGAACATAATAATCAGCACTCATCACAAATCTATTCACTTTATTTGTTTTTATTAATTTTTTCTTATTACAACAACACGTGTTCAGTGAGGAGCAAATAGATAATACCAAAATGCCAAAAGAAGAAAGATGAAATCTTCCAGAATCGTACCATTCTGTGATAGCTATACCAAAGCAATATCTATAGAGTTTTGCTCATAAAAGGCTGTATTCAAGAATTTTATACCTAGCCAGGTTGTCTTTCATGTGTGAAAACAACAATTATATTCTCTGGTAGACAAAGCTTCAGAAATTTTCTGTGATATTTGTTCTCTTGGGCAAGGTTTTACTTATTTGTCTCTTTTGAAAAAAGTGTGTGAAGATAAATTCCAGGTGACTAAGAGATGGTTGATGGTGCAGTGAGTGATCAAAAAACCAGAGTATGAGAAAGGCCAGGGGCAGACACTTAAACCAGTCAGTGTACATCTGTTTGTATACCTAGATAGTTATAAATAATAATTAGGGATTACATATAAAATCTGTAATTGGATTTTTGTTTACAAACTGAAAGCAAATGTAAAAAATAATTCTTAGAAGATACATGATACAGTAGTAATTATGTGGTAATCTTTACCTATAACTCCAGATTGTATCATCGAAGTCTGAGAAGGAAATTCTGGGAATGGGTAGGGGAGAAGTAGTAGGAGGTAACGGGATGAGGAGAAGTGGGAGGAATTCAAGGCATTTGACTTGGATAATGTGAACCATTTGTATTTGTATACCCTGAAAAATAAAATATTATAAGTATTTTGAAAAATATTTAAATTAGTCAAGTGAGGATTATTATCAGTTTAAGTAACATCAGTCCTTTAAAAATTTAGCTAAGTGACTTCGTGGCTTTTTAGGCAATTATACAATTTGTGCATTTTGTTTTTGAACCCATTTCTCTCTGAGCTTGTTCTGCTGCTAAGCCCAGTTTACTGTGTGTTTCTCAAAGTAACCTTGATGAAGAGAAGCATACTGTCCTGCCTGCTTATGTCTGGGGTCTGACTGCCCAACTGGTCCTAGAGATTAAAAGACAGTTTTTTTCTTTTTTTTTTTTTTTAAATGGACCGAATTATTTAATTAGGTTCTTTGTAAGAAGTTTAGAACACTACTTTGTGAGGATAAATTCCTCTTGTAAGAGCAAACACAGAGCGGAGGTAGCCCTGGAGTTGAGGAACGGCTTTGATTCTTCTCAGAATTTGTGAGTCCACAGCTTTCTGATCAACCTTCCGCTGCTCTGTAATCTTGTATTTCTCTCTCTCTGTGTCGAAGATCTCACCTTCCTGGTGCCTGGGCTTACGCAGTTTCTTCTTCTTGAAGTAAGCGTCAGTGAGATGTTCTGGGATTCTCACACCACTGATATCAATTTTGGTGGAAGCGGCAATGACAGATTTCTGGTGTGTTCTCCGCAGAGGAGCTCGATTGAGGGACAGAGGCCCGGTCACAAGTAGCAAGCCACTGCTCAGCTGCTTCAGGAAAATGACCCTCTTGCCTCTGTGGCGCCCAGTGAGGATGAGCAGAATGTTCCCACGAGTGATGCTAGCGCGCAGTTTTCTCGCCTGCTTACTGAAGGGTTTTTTTGCCGTGACTCAACAGCTTTCGAGGCACGTCTTCAGTAGGATAATACCTAGGCATTTTGTGAAGATTAACCACCCAGGTACTACCATTCTTGTCACCACCAACTGGTTTTGTGACAGTAGTAAGAACCTTCACCTTCTTTTTCTTTTCAACCTTGGATTTAGCTGCTGAATACTTCCTCTTGTACAAGGCCTTTCTGGAATACATAGCTGATCGGGAATATCTGCCCATTCCTCTGACCAGGACAGGGGTTTGGCTGCAGTGGGGCTTCCCCTTTTTAACCTTGCCACCAGCATCAATCAGCCTTCTTGGCTTCAGGTTTTTTCTCCTTAGTATCCTTCTCAGCCTTTTCACCCGCCATCTTGCAAGATGGGAAAGAGAGCAAAAGACAATTTTTTTCCTGTGTTTTTTCCTGAAATTTGTAGACATCAAGTTGAAGCTAGAATTCTACATGTGTGTACATCTCCTTTCAAGGAAATAAACTAAACAGATTGGAATTTACCAAAAGATGTTCTCTAATTCTGATGGAATTTTTACTTTAATAATTCTTGAATATTGTTTTCTCACAACTTGAGGCGCACTGGCACTGAACACAGCTTCTTTTGGAAATGTTGGTGTTGCAGTTTGCTAATATCCTGTGTGTGTGTGGGTGTGTGTGTGTGGCGGGGGTGCAAGGAGGGTCAGGAAGGATTCACGAATCAGATGTTCAGATGAGGACAGGTAAGAATCCCTCCACTAGTAGGCTAGTTGCAGGAAGTTAGCAGCCTTTCTCCTGGCCTGACCGCTGCTTCTCCTGGTGGTGGCAAGGTTTTCAAGCCTCATTACTGGAAAGTTCATCCTGTTAGATTCCCACTTAAGACTAGGAGGATGTGTTTGGAAATAGCTCAGACTCTGTGGCCATTCTGACATAGACAATGACATTCCAAGTGTTGATCAAGGAGTTTTAAAAAATTTATAGTTTCATTAAAAAATGTGAAAAATAATAACTGATTAAGAAGTAACCACATGTGCATACTACTGGATTAGATTTAGCAGATTTAATCTTGGCTGAATAATGAAGTGAGGTTGGCATGAGTTTTAGGGTCGAAACAGAAGAAACAAAGCCAGTGATGGGCACAGGCTTGAAATATATACACTAGCCAGGTTATGCTACATTGATAAATAAACCCAGAAATGTCAGGGAGTTAAGGCAGAAAAGGCTTATTTCTTGCTTTCATAAAGTCCAGTGTTGGGTCGGCGAGGCTCTGGGCAGCATTCCGTCTATCTGGCTAGGCTGCCATCTCAACAGGTGGCTTCCAGAATTGCCAAGGCAAAGGACTGGAGACCAGTTCTTTATTTGGTGTCCCAGAGGAGACAGAAACACATTTCACTGGCTCTGCCTAGTCATGTGGCCCCACCTAACTGTGAGGGAACTATGGAGTGAAGACCTGTGTGTCCAGGAAGGAGAGCAAGACTGGGTGTGGGTGAGCACCGCACGCTTTTACTACACAGAGGAGGCTGTGCACGTGGCTGGAGCGGAATCCAGGCAGTGGTTAGAGTCTGATGGCACGGATACTCAGCAGGGGAAGCAGAAGTCCTAGGAAATCAAGTATGGGCTACCACTTTGTTCTTTGCAACAATGACGGCCTGCACGGCCCTGGGATCACCTGCACACAGGGAGAGGGCACTGTCCCCTACCGCCAGCTTCTGGCTGTGGGTCAACTTCAACTTGGATTGATATATGTTGAACCTAATAAGATCTTAATAATTTTTTATTAAATGAATCACCCTCTCCCGATACCTTCCTTGGCTACTGGCCCTGCCTTAGGACAGTCTACTATTCAGGTCTGTGTTCCTTCTCCAGTCTGGCCCATCTCCCCAGTGTCCTGACATCCTCCCAGCCTTGCCGTGGTGATCCTGGTTCTGGGCTGTCACTCTGTCCGTGACACCCATAGCTGCCTGGCATGGATGGTGAGGGTGTAGTGAGACCTTAACAGCATGTGTCTCTCCCAACCTGCTGTACTTTACAGAATGCGGATACAGGGCCCCTGTCAGCAGAGGGGGCCTCATCCTTCCTCCCTGGTGAACTCCTGCCGCTTCTCCACATACTTTGCTGGTTGACAGTCATTTCAGGAGATAGAATGCCTGGGTCCAAACCTTGTCTCCATCACTAGTAAACAGTGAGACCCTGAGCAAGTGACTCAACCTCTCTGTGCTTCAGTTTCTCATCTGTTGGTATAATAATGCTACCTAGCTTTAGAGTAGTGCCGATTAAGTGAGTTAATACGTGAAAAGCACTTAGAACAGTGCTGGGTGAGTGGAAAATGATTAAAGAACATTAGCCATTGTCACCCTCCTTCAAGACTCAGCTCAAACGTCCCTGAAACTTTGCTGATCTTGCTTCTTTTTGGGGTTCCTTCAGCCCTCTGCTACTATCATTTATCATGTTATATTGTAATCATTAACGTGCCCATTTTTCTCTCCTGCAAGCCTGTGATCCCTGAAGTGCAGCACACTGCTCAGCATTTACCCTAGTGCTTGACAGAGTATCTGATGTGCAGAAGACATTCACAAGTGTTTTCTGAATAGATCCAGGGTGGCAGAAGTTGCTAGGATTCACCAGTGTCCAGTTATCCTCTCTTTCCTGAGTACAAAGAAAGCTACATTTCCCAGATCCCTATGCATCTAGAAGGAATCATGTAACTGAGTTCTGCACAATCTTCCATGAGCCTGCTCTCTGCTCCCGTCCAATTGGTTTGAAGATGGTAGAATCGGAGGATAGAAAGAGCCCAGATCCCAGAGTCACCATTTGGAAAAGAGGGATCTGGACTTTTGAAATTGTGTCTGGCTTCTGAAATCTGATCCTGTTTGTTATAGCAGCTGGTTTGTTATAGTAGTTACTGGCTAATAAAACTAGGATCTGGGCACCACAAAAATGTTCTTATAGACATCATGGCATGATATGACTCAGTCTGCTGACAAAGGCAGCTGAGCCCAGAACAGCATTTTGAACCAGCCTGTAGGTGAAAAGCAGAAATGTACAGCTGCAACTGAACCCATGGAAAGATTGGGAGGGATGAAACGACAGAGAGGAGGTGAAGGGGGAGCAGCCAGCCTGCCCACCCTCTCCTCAGCAGGGGGCCAGTTTTGGGGTCAAATGTGGATTTCTCTGAACTTCTGGTTACCTGTAACCTTCCTTTCTTCACTTGTGAGCAGCCACTGAGTATGATTCTCCTCTTCCTGGAAAGTTACTTAGAGAAAAAGCTGACTTTCCTTTCACTACACAAAGCATCATCTTTAGAAACAATTACAATTCTTTTCAGAGTTTTGGTTCCTTCTTAGGTACCTATTGTCCTAATAAATGGAACTGCTTGGAAAACAAAAGCATTTATTTCCTCTTTTAGCTAATTTAATTTTTATAGCCCCGGTGAAAAAATATTTTATGTTTTTGCTCGTCTAATGCGATTTTAAGATAGTTTATTCTTGGATTCAATTTTGTTTTCATTTTCTAGAAAATCAATTTAATTCACAGAACGTTCAATCATTTAATGGCTTTGCTTGCACACGGTTAATACTTAAGCATTTGATCAGATATTCCTCTTAGCAGTATCGTTATAAGGCTCAACCAGAGAAGGTGTTAGATGGGGAAATCGTCTACATTTGGCAAAGCCTCTTTCATCCTGACTAATTGACATGGCACATCAGTCCGAATTGGTGAAGTTGAATTGCGGACTATTTCTCAGAGAGATTCCTGTATAATTTCAAGTTGCTCCAACTAAATTTACACAAGTGAGGCTAACAAAGGCTTTTAGGTTATTTCCTTCTTTTAGCTTTCTGGTACTTGGTATGTATTTCTGTATCTATCTCGTGAACTTCTCTTGGGTTCCTGAAAACTCTTTGCCCTGAAGTCTTAAACATTCTCTTTGCACCTTTGTTTATTGTGTTATGTAGTAGGACTATTAGCAAAAGTAAATGTCAGGCTGGTCCCTGTCTATATAATTATAATTTCAGAGTTAAAGGTTTTTATTTTTAAAGTTGGGTGGCAGTTCACCATTGGGAAGAAGTTTCTTAATTTCCTTTTTGGGCATGTTTTCAATACTGTAACGAAAGGATTTGAGATCAGATTGTAGGTCTTTTTTGTTTGTTTTTGGAAAGGAAAACTGACGTTTCTGAAGGCTTTGCTGCAAAGCAGATTCAGCAATGGCTGGAATATAAGACTTGGCTCTTCAGTGTCAAGACACTGATTCTTCAGGTTGAGGGCACTGCTGTGATACAGCACAGAGGAGGCATATTCTGGAAGGTCATGATTTCTCTGAAGTGAATTTTAAGGTTCAAAGAATGTATCTGACTGTATCTGACCGCAAAGTAAATGGTGGTCAGGTACAATGGAATATGCCACTCTTGACCTTTTCTTCTTTATGTTACAGTGTTTACCCTCAGATTGGTTCTCAGTTGCCCATGGTGAAAAATGTAAGCCTTGAGAAGCTTTATGGTGGGCTTATAGATTATCTGTGAGATGGTTTATAAGTAGAGTAACAATATAATTTATCCTTCAAATTTGGACACTTTTGAGAGTGAAAAGGTGAGTTATTAATAGTTATATCAATGATATAGGTAAAAGGGAGACTTTTCCAAGTAATTAATCGCTCTCTTTCTCTCTCTCTCTTTCTCTCACACACATACCCCGCATCGGTGTGCTGAATGCAGAGACTTCAAGACCTTAGAGGAGGGCAGAGCTGCAAAATGGAATTATCCTGGGTCCCAAATGAGCATGCAAAAGGCTGTCTGCTAGTCAGGAACACACATATTAGGGTCTCTAGTGCACACAAAATAAAATATTAAGTCCCTGGGATTTTGGCATTTATTATAGCAGCTAGCATTATCATAGCTAATGCTGAACACTTTATTTCAATGCAATGAACTGCTATTGAAATCTACTGTTCTTTCCACTGGGGATACAAAGATATGTAAGATCTGGTCACTGTCCTCAAGGAGCTTAAGAATCTGGAGGAAGTACAGATGTGTATTTTAATGGTCATTAAAATTTGTGAATAGAGGGAGATGAATTTAATTTTGAACATGCTGATTTGAAGGTGTTTGTAGAGTATTCAGATGGCACTACCCTGTATGTAGATAGAGGGAGTAAAGCTGGGAAGAGAGATCTGGTATCAAAGGCAAATTGGCTGAATTCACCATTTACAGAGGGTCAAGTCAGCTCCTTAGAAACAGTTTAAGGTTCCTTTGGAAAGTAAGAGAACCTTCACCCATATTCCCGAAGATGCTTTTCGATGTAGCCACACTGGGCCCTCTGAGGGCTCAACCTACCACTGGGACCTGAGCTCTTTGAACTCTTGGCTGTTGTCTTTATATTGAGAAAACAAAGGACAAAGGAACATCCCCACATCTCTAGATCTGTTTTGTAGTTTACAAGTTACTCTCCTGTACATGACCTACTGTGAGCCTGACATTGGCCCTGTGGTGTTGGCAGAAGAGTTCTCTTGCCCATTACACGTCCACAGGTCTTGCCCACCAGCAAGTAGGAAGGACCTCTTGTTAATTGGAATGACCCAACTCTGAAGGGGCTCAGCCCCTACTTGGCATAACTGTGGGACCTCGGCACCCTCTTGAAGATTGCTCTGTCACTTCTGGGGTCCCCCGAGGGTGTCTCACTTGGGCTCAGGAGCCAGGCTTTGCTTATTCTGCCACTGGGGCTTCATTGTGCTGGCAAATCACTCCCTACCACATGCAGGCTGACAGCGTTGCTCCCAGTCAGAGTGGAGTGCTCCCAGCTGATGTGGAACCATCACCCTCCACCACCCTCATTCCTTCTACCAGACCTGTGCTCCTAAACTCCTTTTCTAGCAAAGAAACACCTACCAAGGCCTGCAAATAGAGAACTGGAGGGATAGGTGCCCCCCCCCCCCCACTGCCCACTAGATGTGTTCAGATCTCAGTTTTGAAGCTACCAGTTTACTCATATATACACACCCACGTGCACACAAACATGTACATGCTGCGGGACTCAGATAAGTGAACTAACCTGTTCCAGCCATCCCATTTTTGACAAACTGGGGTATGGAACCCAGGACTTTTGACTTTGAGTTTAGTGTTCTTCCCTCTGCCTCATCCTGATGGAGAGAAAAAATTCTATGAAAAAGTTGGTTAAATCAGCAGAACCATCTGCTAGAAGCTTGAATCAGTGCCACAGTGGAAATTCTGCTTTCTGCCTCTTTCTCCAGGGCTTAGGGAGGCTGCTGTGCCCAGCACTGGGAGCCGTCGGGAGAGTTGGGTGAATAACGGGGGCTTTGTCATGGGAGCTCCCTGAAGTCTTCCCCTAGTGTGAGTGGTGTCAGTGTTTTCATTATTTTGGCTTGTGGTTTGTAACCTGTCATAAGAATTAGTTCCGGCTTAATTGAGGGCCTCATGTTGAAGTAAGAAGAGGAAGTGTTGTGGCCTCTCAAAATGCCTTTTATAAGATCCCGACACTTTCATTCTCAGCAAATACAGCTGGGAACAGTAGCACGTGGGAAGGGACGAGCCACCAAATGTTCCAAGTCCAGTGCCCTCTTGGCCTCTAACTGTGACGCTTGCTTAAAGATTGTTGGGAAGTAGAAACAGACACATTTGTTTCCTTTTCTTTCTTTCTTTCTTTTAAAAATCTCTTTATTTGGGGGTTGTACTGCCTGAGGGCAAGAAGAGCTCTGAGAAGAATGTGATGTGCATCTTCCCCAACTCCCTTGGAAAGGGGCATCCAGCCCTCAAGTTGATTTTCAGCTCTGCGCCAGACCTTTGAAAAGTTTCTTTTATCAAATCATACCAACCTGGTGTCTGTTTTCTCTTTTCTGTGTTAATTGGAGGCACTAATTTATACTCAAGTGTTAATGGGTTAAAGTGTGGTAAAGTTCCTTGAAAACATTCTCATGTTTTTACAGGGACTTTCGTTATCTCAATGCAAAACCTTCCCTGACCAAGCCACAGAATCCTCCCTTTCCTCTGATTCCCTGGGCAGGATCTCCAGCTTTAGTGAGCAGAAGAATCACTTGGAGAGCTGGTAATGTGAAGATTCCTAGGCCTGTCCCCGGAGATTCTGGCCCATATGTAGGTGAAGCTTTTTATGATGCCATGGTACCACACGAGGGTAGTAAATGTCACAGATCTTTGTCAGTGACCCTCCCACCATGCTTGAAAGTCTCCCATTAACTTCTGCAACAAACATGCATTGAGTACTTGCCATTTGGAAGACACTAGGCTTGGGGCCAGGAGCCATAGTCTCTCTGAGCCTGAACTCTAGTGGAAGAATCAGGGGACACACACACACACACACAAACACACACATACACACACACTAATAATTACCAACAGAAGACAGTGTAGGTACGAAGGAACTGGTTAATGAGAGCTGGGATCAAGGAAAACCCTAGGGCAGTGCTACTCCAAGTGTGGTCCCTGGACTAGCAGGCTCAGTATTACCTGGAAACTAGTTAGAAATGCACATTCTCAGGTCCCACTTCAGAGCCTTCTGCCTCTGGGAGTCAGTTAATCTGTGAGCACCCTTTGTCCTTTGCTTGTAGCTCAGGCTCCCTCTCTTTCTGTCCTGGGCACTGATAGGACACAGCTTGGTGGTGGTATAAAGAAGAGCTGGAACATGAAATTTACCTGTAATTCCACCATCCAGAGATGACCGCTCCTACTATTTGGTGTATATCTTTTCAGACTTATTTCCATGCAATATAGACATATATAATGAAAAAAATGTTTAAACAGAAATTTATTATACTGTAATACTGGCTTTTAAATTTCTTTTTCCCCACTTAACCATAATAATGGAGTCTCTTTCCATGTAAGTAAAAATACTTTCACCACGTTAATTTTAATAACAGTATAGCATTTCGTTGTAGGGATTTACTATAAATCATTTAACTATTCCCTATAGTGCAAGTTTTTACAAATTTTTGGAATCGCTAGATAACTTTCAGAAGAATGTCCTTATATGTACATCTCTGTACATATCTGAGATAATTTTACTAAATTAAGTTCTTTTTTGTAGTGTGTTCTTCAGATGTAATTCACAGAACATTTATGTCAGAGAGACTAGTATGAGAGATGAAGACTTCCCATTTAATAAGTACTATTAATCACACCTCCAGTCTTCCATTTGATAGTCAAAAGAACATGAAGATAGAACAAATTGTGCTGAAATATTTTTTATTTTGCGTGATTAATGGACGTAAGGCCATTGGTAAAGGACCCTGTCAGTTATCACAGGACGAATAACACTCTAGCAAATGTAAGTGCTGAGATAGGACCCTTGTGTGCATTTCTCAGAGTGTTGCTCGCTCAAACACATCTTGGATCTTTGGAAACTAAAGTGAGTTTCTAAAATAAGTGGAAGATCAGCTCATACAACTCTGATTTTAATAGAAAGCTATCCACAGTATCAGCAGATTCATTAAGAAGTCTGCTGGTGGTGATGTTAAGAAGGCTGGCAGATTTTCAATTCAGGTTGACACTATTCAAGACAGAGGCATAACTGATGTTTATTCAAGAATCCTAAGGCATGTCACAGATTCTGTGGAGAACATCTGATATCTGTAGAGAGCTCCAAGTATAGTCCTGGGAAAAATATGTTCCCAGACGGTTACAGATGTTCTCATACTAAATCATATTTCTCTGAGAAGTTATGTACCACGTTCAACTGATGGCGCAGCCAATGTGAAGGGACAATTTAAGGTTTTCTTCCTGTTAAAAAAATAATTGATTCTATCAGTGTTATGGATAGTGTTAGTCACATATTTTCAGTCTTGCACTGGTGGATTTAGAAGGTGTCTGAACCTCCAGTTAATCCAGCAAAAAATTCAGTCACTTGAGTCCACTTAGAACAATTTGCGTGCTGAAGCTTGTAGAAACTCCCAGAATGTTAACTGAATGTTTTACCAAATTAAATACATTTTATAGGTCCACAGGTACCACACCAGTGCCTACATGATCATTTCAGATGTTGGCTCTGCGACATTAGACATGGTAGAGGGTTAAAAGGAGGGCTTTAAGAAGTGTTCAGAGGACTTTGTCATTCCCTTGTGGGAGCTAATGGAAATGCAGGAAAACATATTCCCACACTGAAGATTGCTGTAAACACCAGGCCAACGACAAGGAGATCGTCATGGAGGCTTGAAGCCCTATGTACAGCTCAGTTGTTTCTGAACATTTTTAGATTGCTTTGTCTGCATAAAAATTTGGCTTGAAAATAACCACAGTTCAGAATATGGCTTATAAAACCATCAAAATAAGACAGTATCAAGAAGATGGAAGGAGCTTAAATATTTTATGAGTAAAAGGGGCTCTCAGAGCCAAATATGGAATATTGATATTATTCTGGAAGATTCTTTACCTCAACTGTGTTTGTACGTTTTTTGTTTTCTTTTTTTTTTTTTGGTGGTACACGGGCCCCTCACTGTTGTGGCCTCTCCCGTTGCGGAGCACAGGCTCCGGACGTGCAGGCTCAGCGGCCACAGCTCACAGGCCCAACTGCTCCGCAGCATGTGGGATCTTCCCGGACCGGAGCACGAACCCATGTCCCCGGCATCGGCAGGTGGACTCTCAACCACTGCGCCACCAGGGAAGCCCTGTACGTGGTTTGAGGGTGAATTGAGAAAATACGTTGCCATTCAATGACGTTTTCAGGGTATTGACATAATCTCAGTGTGTTTCCCACATGCTTTATGTTTTGCTGAAGCACTTCACGTATCAAAAGTATTTCTAATCTGCTGAAATAATTTCTGCTGAGCTCTAAAACATCTCCTTTGCAAAGCAAGACTTTAATTCATTGTTAGGAAGTTTAAAGAATTATCAAAGTTTAGTGTGGCCTATGCTGTGATAAATTGATATGTTTACCCCATGCTTATGCTGGTGAATGAACAGTGGCATAAGGAGTCAGGAAAAGGGGGACAAGGAGGTGGCCTCGGGTGCTAAAACTGGGTCTAGGGTAATCAACTGTCCAGGTTTGCCCAGGATCTAGGAGTTTTCTAGGGTGCAGGGCTTTCAATGCTAAAGCCAGTAATCTCCCTGGGGGGTCACCAAGATCGAACTTGTGGGAATGGACCCACCTCTCTGCCTTATCTTTTTTATAACCTTTTCCCCCTTCAAGGTCACTCCTGAGAACATTTAAACAAGATTTCACATGGCCATCAATGAGGGGGACAGGTACACACATGTGCCTGGACACAAAAATATGCCTGTATTTCTTCCTCTCCCCCTGCCCTGACACACACACACACACACACACACACACACACTAATTGTGTTTCTCAGTCTCTGCCTTCAACATTCATGTTAAGAACCACAGAGAAACAGAGGTGCTCAAAGGAAGAATCTTACAATAAGGACTTCTTCTGTACAAAGCACTCCAGTGGGTGTTGAGGACACTGGGGATGATGTGGTACAGAGACAAGGAGACCAAATCCTGCCCTCAAGGAGTTTGGCCTATATTCAGAAAAATAAAACACAGCAGCAGGCAGTTCCATCAATAGAAAGAATGTGATAAATGCCTTAAGAAAGATACCAACAAAGTTCTGTAGGATTTCAGAGGCGTTGGATTTTTAGTTTCTTTAGTTCATTGGCAAGTGGTATCTGTATTGAGTCTTAAAGGAAGGGTAGGGTGGTGATAGGCAAAGGTGGGGGAGGCAGACTCGTGGGGCATGCAGACTGTTTAAGACACAGTCCCCACCCTTAGCTCACTTATGTTTTAAGTGGGAGACAGAACAGTACACATTATGGCCATGGGAGTTCAGGGAAAGGGAAGAATTAGTCTAATCTGTGGCAGCGAGAGAGGGAAGGTGTAATGGGGGACCTTGAAGTAGGGCAGCGGTGATCAGGAGGACATCCACGTAGGGTCTTGGGTCTAAGCAGAAAGCCAGAGGCAGAAGTGAGCGCTGCCATATTTTCTGACACAGCAAGACACCTGGGGCATGGCATGTGTGTCTGGGAGTGTGGGGAAGAGTTGGACTGAAAGGCTGGCCCAGATAACTGAGCTCTAGGAAGCCAGGCTGGTGGATGGAGAGCTTGGCTTAAAAAAATAAGGCCATTAGGAAATGGGAAAGACTTCTTTGGGGGCGGTTGGGGTGGCATGTTAAAAGCACTAGTTTAGAAAGGGGAGAGGAGACCCTCTTTGAGGGCCTTTTCAGCAATCCCAGAGTGAGTCAGTGAGATGGACTAGATGGGGGTCAGTAGGGATGGAGAGGCAGGGGGAAATCTGGTAGATATTTTGAAGGAGAATATGACAAACGGATTTGGTGACAAATTGTGTAAAGGGGACGAAAGAAGAGTCTATTTATCTTTAAAGTAAAGGTTTTTCCACGATGATCTGTCACATTCCTTTCTGCTCTGGGAATTCATAACTTCCAGGTTTCTAGACTTAGCAACTGGAAAAATGCCAATACTTTTCTTCCTTCTTTTCCATAATTCAAAACCTTTTATCCAGTAACAGATATTGTAGGGAGTAAGGATGTAGCTCTATCTCTGGAATACTTTTTAATTTAGTAGAGGGATGTATGTTTAAACAAAAATTCTAATTTGATCTCACAGGTGTTATTGTGGAGGTGTGGTCAAAGGACTGTGAGAAAACTGAGGAGGTGTGACCAACTCTGTCTGGAAGTGGAGACAAGCTGACACCTGAGCGAGGTCGTGAAGGGTGATCAGGAGTTTGTTAAGCTAGCTAGGTGGGGTGGAAAGAAAAAAAAGTAAGAATAATGAGGCTGATTCAGGACTCTCCCAGGGGCTGGTGTGGCTGGAACATAGAATGGGTTGGAGGAGCAGGAGAGAGGAGGGAAGTAGGCGATTTAGCAGCAAAGTTAGGTTGTGGTCAAATGAAGAAGGACCTTATTCCATGAAAGGAATTTGGACTTGGTCCTCTTGCTAATTCTGAGTTCCCAGAGATACTTAAGGAAGGTAGAGAGTGATCCACGATTTAGGAGGTAACTGTGTTTACCATTGCAATGCAGAAGACTGGAGACAGGGAGGCCAACTGGAAGCCATTGTAGTTCAGGCAAGAGATGATGCACAAATATTTGTGAAATTTTGGGGGGAAGTTGACTCTAACTTTGAAACTTAAGTTTTGAAATGGCAGGGCATTAATTTATGGATTCATCTTCCCCCCTTGCACTCAAATCTGTATTAACTTTGCCAGGCTCTGTCCCAGGAACCAAGGTAAGAAGATAGAACATGTCTCTTGCCATCTTCAGCTCATTTGCAATGGTTCTCACCATTTTTTCTGGTCCCAGTAACATACACCTGTGCGAGTGGGGATGGTAGGGTATGAGAAAGGAGTAGGGGTGTGGAAGAGGGAATGTGCCCTCAGTGGAGAAATAGCATGTGGAAGGTGAGGGGGAGATGTGTAGCTATCCCTCCTTCTGCAGGTGATTCTGCTGAGCCTGTTTCATTTAGGGGACTTCAGTTCCAAGTAACAGAATACCCTACTCAAAATGGCTTAAACAATAATGGTGCTTTTTATGATGTATGACAAGAAATCCAGGATTGGCCAACTCACTGGCTCAATGATGTCATTGAGAACCCAGAGTCTTTATGTCTTTCTACTCTGCCATCCTTAGCAAGTTCCTCCCAGGCTGGCTCCACTTATGGTCACAAGTTGGCTGTTGCAGTTCCAGACATCACATACAGAGGTAACTGTGGCAGAAGAAAAAGAATTCTTTCTTCCTTGTGCATCTTTTTTTAAAGTGCAAAAAATCGGGCTTCCCTGGTGGCGCAGTGGTTGAGAGTCTGCCTGCCGATGCAGGGGACGTGGGTTCGTGCCCCGGTCTGGGAAGATCCCACATTCCGCGGAGCGGCTGGGTCCGTGAGCCATGGCCACTGAGCCTGCGCGTCCGGAGCCTGTGCTCCGCAATGGGAGAGGCCACAACAGTGAGAGGCCCACGTACCACACACAAAAAAATAAAAAAAAAAAGGGCAAAAAATCCTATCCCAGAAACCCTCAGCAGACTTCTTATGTCTCAGTGGCCAGAAGTGGGTTGGAGGTCAACCCTTGAATCAGCCACAATCACCAGCAAAGATAGAAGGGGAGCAGGAGATATTGGAAATGAAATTGAGACTGACAGCAGAGAAGAAAGTGCAGATGGTTTTTGAGTAGGCAGGCAGTCCTTCTGCTTAAAATTGCTGGCTTTGGGAAAGAATCTCTTAGTTTTTGGAAATAAGAGCCCCATGTTGCAGATAAGCAATTAGGACTGGTGATAAAGATTTGAAAGATAGTTGAAGAAAGATAGAGATTTTTTTATTAACCTGATGTATATCTTGTGCTTCACCCATCTTAATTCCCAGGGTAACAGGCAGGCCATTTTGCTGAGGAAACTGAGGCTCAGAGAGGTTCAGGAACTAGGCAAAATATTGCACAGCTAGTAAGTAACAGAGCTGGCATTATCTATGCCCATTTTTATCTTTTTCATTATGGAGAATTTTGAACATAACACAAAAGTAGACAGAATGGCATAATGAATGCCCCCTGTACCTGCACTTAGCTCCAACCAACAGCCTCTTGCTAATTTTCCACTCACCCCCATCCACTTTCTCCACCAATTATTTTGAAGTGAATTCCCCACCATTTGTATCACTTCATCCATAAATATTTCAGTATGAATCTCCACGATGTAAGTTCTGTTTTCTTTTAAAATTAACTACAATGCCATTGTACCTAAAATATTTAACAATCCTTGTTTAATGTCATTAAATATTCAGGTAGTGTTTAATTTTCCAGTTACCTCATAAATACAATTTTTTTTTACAATTTATTTGAATGAAGATTCAAATAAAGATTCAGGTCCAAACATTGCAATTGGTTATGTTTTAATTCTTGTTTAAATCTTAGTTCTCCCTCCATCTCAATTTTCCTCTTTCTGATTGATCTCTTGAAGAAATCAAGTTATTTGATCTGTGGAGTCTCCCATAGTCTGGATCTTGCTAGATGCATCTCCATGATGTGGTTTGACATGTTTCTCTGTATTTCCTATAATAGGAGTTGGATTCAGAGGTTTGGTTCCATTCAGATATGATTTTTTTTTGGTAAGAATACTTCATAAATGGTCTTGTACTCTTCCATTATGAGGTTCTCTTTCTCTTTGTGATGTAGCAGTCGATGATGCTCAATTCATGGTTGCTTTAATTCCTAGGGGTCACACAGTGGTGATTTTATAGTACTGTTATGGACTGAATGTTTGTGTCCTCTCAAAGTTCATATGTTGAAATCCTAACCCCTCAATGTTTGTGATGGTATTAGGAGATGGGGCTTTTGGGAGGTGATCGGGTCATGAGAGTGGAGCCCTCGTGAATGAGATTAGTGCTCTTACAAAAGACACCCCAGAGAGCTCTCTTGCCTTTTTTTCTTCTGCCATGTGAGGGCACAGTGAAAAGACAGCTGTCTGTGAACCAGGAAGCAAGCTCTCACCAGAACCTGACCATGTTGGCACTCTGATCTCAACTTCCAGCCTCCAGAAATGTGAGAAATAAATTTCTGTTTATAAACCACCCAGTCTGTGGTATTCTGTTATAGTGGCTTGAATGGGCTAAGGTACATCCTTCTTCAAGTGTTTGCTGGAAGAGCTGAGATTTAAAAGCCTGTTTGGACTATTGTGGTTCTGTTTTACCTTCCGGTTGTTGTTTCATCTATATGTTTATTTTTTACTCTTTCTAACATATCTGGTAATTTTCTAATCTTACTTTATTTTTTTACTCTGTTATTGTTCTGCTCCTTCTTGTCTTTTGTCTTTTTTTTGCTGCCCCACATGGCTTGTGGGATCTTGGTTCATGAGCCAGGGGTTGGGCCAGAGCTCCTGTTGTGGGAGCTCTGAGTCCGAACCACTGGACTAACAGAGAACCTCAGATCCCAGGGAATATTCAGTGGAGTGAGGTCTCCAGGAGGTCCTCATCTTGGCACCAAGACACAGCTCTACCCAACAGCCTACAAACTCCAGTGCTGGAAGCCTCAGGCCAAACAGCCAGTAAGACAGGAACACAATCACACTCATCAGAAAAAAAAAAAAAAAAAGAGATGAAAAAAATGTCACAGATGAAGCAGCAAGGTAAAAACCTACAAGACCAAATAAATGAACAGTAAATAGGCAACCTACCTGAAAAAGAATTCAGAGTAATGATAGTACAGATGATCCAGAATCTCATAAATAGAATGGAGGCACGAATTGAGAAAATACAAGAAGTGTTTAACAAAGATATAGAAGAACTAAAGAACAAACAAACAGATGAACAACACAATAACTGATGTGAAAAATACACTAGAAGGAATCAATAACAATAACTGAGGCAGAAGAATGAATAACTGAGCTGGAAGACAGAATGGTGGAAATAACTGCCAAGGAGCAGCATAAAGAAAAAAGAATGAAAAGAATTGAAGAGAATCTCAGAGACCTCTGGGACAACACTAAACGCACCAACATTTGAATTATGGGGGTCCCAGAAGAAGAAGAAAAAAAGGATTTCAGAAAATATTTGAAAAGATTATAGTGGGAAACTTCCCTAACATGGGAAAGGAAATAGTCACCCAAGTTCAGGAAGCTCAGAGAATCCCATACAGGATAAACCCTAGAAGAAACAACCAAGACACATATTAATAAAACTAACAAAAATTAAATTCAAAGAAAAAGTATTTAATATTAAAAGCAGAAAGGGAAAAGCAAAAAACATACAAAGGAATTCCCATAAGGTTATCAGCTGATTTTTCAGCAGAAACTCTGCAGGCCAGAAGGGACTGTGGCAGGATATACTTAAAGTGATGAAAGAGAAAAACCTACAACCAAGATTACTCTAGCCAGCAAGCATCTCATTCAGATTTGATGGAGAAATCAGAAGCTTTTCAGACAAGCAAAAGCTAAGAGAATTCAGCACCACCAAACTAGCTTTACAACAAATGCTAAAGGAACTTCTCTAGGTGGGAAACACAAGGGGGGTAAAAGACCCAAGGAAACAAAACCAAAACAATTAAGAAAATGGTAATAGGAGCATACATATTGATAATAACCTTGAATGTAAATGGATTAAATGCCCCAACCAAAAGACATAGACTGGCTGAATGGATACAAAAACAAGACCCGTATATTTGCTGTCTATGAGAGACACACTTCAGACCTAGGGGCACATACAGACTGAAAGTGAGGGAATGGAAAAAGATATTCTATGCAAATGGAAATCAAAAGAAAGCTGGAGTAGTAGTACTCATATCAGATAAAATAGACTTAAAAAAAAGACTATTACAAGAGACAAAGAAGGACACTACATAGTGATCAAGCGATCAATCCAAGAAGAAGACATAACAATTATAAATATATATGCACCCAACATAGGAACACCTCAATACATAAGTCAAATGCTAACAAACAAAAGGGGAAATCAACAGTAACACAATAATAGTAGGGGACTTTAACACACCACTTACACCAATGGACAGGTCATCCAAACTGAAAATAAACAAGGAAAAACAAGGTTTAAATGACACAATAGACCAGACAGATTTAATTGATACTTATAAGACATTCTACCCGAAAGTGGCAGAATACACTTTCTTTTCAAGTGCACACCGAACATTCTGCATGATAGATCACATCTTGGGTCACAAATCAAGCCTCAGAAAATTTAAGGAAGTTGAAGTCGTATCGAGCATCTTTTCTGACCACAACGCTATGAGATTGGAAATCAATTACAGGAAAAAAAACTGTTAAAAACAGAAATACATGCAGGCTAAACAGTGCACTACTAAATAACCAAGAGATCACTGAAGAAATCAAAGAAGAAATAAATACACAGAAACAAATGACAATGAAAACATGATGACCCAAAACCTATGGGACACAGCAAGAGAAATTCTAAAGGGAAGATTATAGCGATTCAATCTCACCTCAAGAAACAAAAATCTCACCTAAAAAATCTAACCTTACACCCTAAACAACTAGAGAAAGAAGAACAAAGAAAACCCAAAGTCAGTAGCAGGAAAGAAATCATAAATATCAGAGCAGAAATAAATGAAATAAAAACAATAACAAAGATCACTAAAACTAAAAGTTGGTTCTTTGAGAAGATAAGCAAAGTGACAAACCTTTAGCCAGATTCATCAAGAAAAAAAGGGAGAGGGTGCAAATCAATACAATTAGAAATGAAAAAGGAGAAAGCACAACTGACACCACAGAAATACAAAGGATTATAAGGGACTGCTGCAAACAACTATGCCAATAAAATGGACAACCACGAAAAAATGGACAAATTCTTGGAAAGGTACAATTTTCCAAGACTGAACCAGGAAGAATTAGAAAATATAAACAGACCTATCACAAGTAATGAAATTGAAACTGTAATTAAAATCCTACCAACAAACAAAAGTCCAGGACCAGATGGCTTCACAGGCGAATTCTCTCAAACATTTAGAGAAGAGGTAACACCTATCCTTCTCACACTCTTCCAAAAAATTGCAGAGGGAGGAACACTCCCAAATTCGTTCTACGATGCCACCATCACCCTGATATCAAACCCAGAAAAAGATATCACAAAAAATGAAAATTACAGGCCAATGTCACTGATCAACATAGATGCAAAAATCCTGAACAAAATACTGGCAAACAAAATCCAAAAACACTTTAAAAGGATCACACACTATGATCAAGTGGGATTTATCTGAGGAATGCAAAGATTCTTCAGTATATGCAAATCAATCAATGTGATACACCATATTAACAAATTAAGGAATAAAAACCATATGATCATCTCAATAGATGCCAGAAAAGCTTTTGACAAAATTCAACACCATTTATGGTAAAAACCCTGCAGAATATGGGCATAGAGGGAACCTACCTCAACATAATCAAGGCCATATATGACAAACCCACAGCAAACACCATACTCAGTGGTGAAAAACTGAAAGCATTTCTACCAAGATCAGGAACAAGACAAGGATGTACGCTATCACCACTCTTATTCAACATAGTTTTGGAAGTCCTAGCCATGGCAATCAGAGAAGAAAAAGAAATAAAAGGAATCCCAAATTGGAAAAGAAGTAAAACTGTCACTGTTTGCAGCTAGAAAACCCTAAAGATGCCGCTAGAAAACTCTAAAGATGCCACCAGAAAACTACTAGAACTAATCAATGAATTTGTTAAGGTTGCAGGATACAAAATTAATGCACAAAAATCTCTGGCAGGGCTTCCCTGGTGGTGTAATGGTTGAGAGTCCGTGTGCCGATGCAGGGGACACGGGTTCGTGCCCCGGTCCGGGAAGATCCCACGTGCCGCGGTGCGGCTGGGCCCGTGAGCCATGGCTGCTGAGCCTGCACGTCCGGAGCCTGTGCTCTGCAACGGGAGAGGCCACAACAGTGAGAGGCCCACGTACCGCAAAAAAAAAAAAATCTCTGGCATTCGTATACACTAACAATGAAATATCAGAAAGAGAAAGTAAGGAAACAATCCCATATTTTTTCTTTTTTCAGATTCTTTTCCCAGATAGGTTATTACAGAATTTCAGTAGAGTTCCCTGTGCTATACAGTAGGTCCTTGTTTTCTTAAACATCTTTATTGGAATAAAACTGCTTTACAATGCTGTGTTAGTTTCTGCTGTATAACAAACTGAATCAGCTATATGTATACATATATACTCATATCCCCTCCTTCTTGCATCTCCCTCCCAGCCTCCCTATCCCACGCCTCTAGGTGGTCGCAAAGCACCAAGCTAATCTCCCTGTGCAATGCAACTGCTTCCCACTAGCAATCTGTTTTACATTTGGTAGTATATAGATGTCCATGCTACTCTCTCACTTTGTCCCAGCTTACCCTTCCCCCTCCCTGTGTCCTCAAGTCCACTCTCTATGTCTGCGTCTTTATTCCTGTTCTGCACTTAGGTTCGTCAGAACCATTTTTAAAAAAACTTTTAGATTCCATATATATGTGATAGCATATTGTATTTGTTTTTCTCTTCCTGACTTCACTCTCCTGTGACAGACTCTATGTCCATCCACCTCACTACAAATAACTCAGTTTTGTTACTTTTTATGGCTGACTAATATTCCATTGTATATACGTGCTACATCATCTTTATCCGTTCATCTGTCGATTGACACTTAGGTTGCTTCCGTGTTCTGGCTATTGTAAACAGAGCTGCAGTGAACATTGTGGTACATGACTCTTTTTGAATTACGGTTTTCTTAGGGTATATGCCCAGTAGTGGTATTGCTGTGTTGTATGGTAGTTCTGTCTTTAGTTTTTTGAGGAACCTCCATACTGTTCTCCATAGTGGCTGTATCAATTCACATTGCCACCAGCAGTGCAAGAGGGTTCCCTTTTCTCCACACCCTCTTCACAGCATTTATTGTTTGTAGAAATTTTGATAATGGCCATTCTGACCGGTGTGAGGTGATACCTCATTGTACTCTTGATTTGCATTTCTCTAATAATTAGTGATGTTGAGCATTCTTTCATGTGTTTTTTGGCAATCTGTATATCTTCTTTGGAGAAATGTCTGTTTACGTGTTCTGCGCATTTTTGGATTGGGTTGTTTGTTTCTTTGATACGAGCCTCATGAGCTGCTTGTAGATTTTGGAGATTAATCCTTTGTCAGTTGCTTCGTTTGCAAATATTTTCTCCCATTCTGAGGGTTGTCTTTTCGTCTTGTTTATCGTTTCCTTTGCTGTGCAAAAGCTTTTAAGTTTCATTAGGTCCCATTTGTTTGTTTTTATTTCCATTTCTCTAGGAGGTGGGTCAAAAAGGATCTTGCTGTGATCTATGTCATAGAGTATTCTGCCTATGTTTTCCTCTAAGAGTTTTATAGCGTCTGGCCTTACATTTAGGTCTTTAATCCATTTTGAGTTTATTTTTGTGTATGGTGTTAGGGAGTGTTCTAATTTCATTCTTTTACATGTAGCTGTCCAGTTTTCCCAGCACCACTTATGGAAGAGGCTGTCTCTTCTCCATTGTATATTCTTGTCTCCTTTATCAAAGATAAGGTGAACATATGTGTGTGGATTTATCTCTGGACTTTCTATCCTGTTCCATTGATCTATATTTCTGTTTTTGTGCCAGTACCATACTGTCGTGATTACGGTAGCTTTGTAGTATAGTCTGAAGTCAGGGAGCCTGATTCCTCCAACTCTGTTTTTCTTTCTCAAGATTGCTTTGGCTAGTTGGGGTCTTTTGTGTTTCCATATAAATTGTGAAATTTTTTGTTCTACTTCTGTGAAAAATGCCATTGGTAGTTTGATAGAGATTGCATTGAATCTGTAGATTGCTTTGGGTAGTATAGTCATTTTCACAATGTTGATTCTTCCAATCCAAGAACATGGTATATCTGTCCATCTGTTTATATCATCTTTATTTTTTTTCATCAGTGTCTTATAGATTTCTGCATACAGGTCTTTTGTCTCCTTAGGTAGGTTTATTCCTAAGTATTTAATTTTTTTGTTGCAATGGTAAATAGGAGTGTTTCCTTAATTTCTATTTCAGATATTCAGTAATGTATAGGAATGCCAGAGATTTCTGTGCATTAATTTTGTATCCTGCTACTTTACCAGATTCATTGATTAGGTCTAGTAGTTTTCTGGTAGCATCTTTAGGATTCTCTGTGTATAGTATCATGTCATCTGCAAACAGTGACAGCTTTACTTCTTCTTTTCCGATGTGGATTCCTTTTATTTCTTTTTCTTCTCTGATTGCTGTGGCTAAAACTTCCAAAACTATGTGGAATAATAGTGGTGAGAGTGGGCAACCTTGTCTTGTTCCTAATCTTAGTGGAAATGGTTTCAGGTTTTCACCATTGAGAACGATGTTGGGTTTGGGTTTGTCATGTATGGTCTTTATTATGTTGAGGTAAGTTCCCTCTGTGCCTACTTTCTGGAAGGTTTTTATCATAAATGGGTGTTGAATTTTGTCAAAAGCTTTTTCTGCATCTATTAAGATTATCATATGGTTTTTCTCCTTCAATTTGTTAATATGGTGTATCACATTTATTGATTTGCGTATATTGAAGAATCCTTGCATTCCTGGGATAAACCCCACCTGATCATGGTATATGATCCTTTTAATGTGCAGTTTGCTTCTGTTTGCTAGTATTTTGTTTGGGATTTTTGGGTCTATGTTCATCAGTGATATTGGCCTGTAGTTTTCTTTTTTTGTGGCATCTTTGTCTGGTTTTAGTATCAGGGTGATGGTGGCCATGTAGAATGAGTTTGGGTGTGTTCCTCCCTCTAGTATATTTTGGAAGAATTTGAGAAGGATAGGTGTTAGCTCTTCTCTAAATGTTTCATAGAGTTTGCCTGTGAAGCCATGTGGTCCTGGGCTTTTGTTTCTTGGAAGATTTTTAATCACAGTGTCAATTTCAGTACTTGTTATTGGTCTTGTATTAAGTTTAAGGTGTACAGCATAATGATTTGACTTACATACACCATGATTACTACAGTAAGCTTAGTGAACATCCATCATCTCATATAGATAAAAATTTAAAAGGAAAAAATATTTTATTCTTGTGATGAGAACTCAGGGTTTACTCTCAACAACTTTCATATATAACATATAGCAGTGTTAATATATTAATCATGTTGTACATTACATCCGTAGTACTTACTTACAACTGGACATTTCTGCCTTTTGACCACTTTCATCCAGTCCCCCCTCCCCCTCCACCTGCCTCTTGGTACCACAAATCTGATCTTTTTTCCTATGAGTTTGTTTGTTTGTTTGTTTTTGAAGTGTCATTGACCCACAACACTATGTTAGTTCCTAGTGCACAACATAGTGATTCAGTATTTCTGTACATTACAAAATGATCACCTGGACTACAGTCTACTCTTGCTATTTGTGGTAATTATGTTTTATAAAGTCACCGTGAACACTGCATTAGCAAATCCTGAATCATTGCTCTTGAGGGAAATACAGGGTTAGGTTCCTGTGAACCTCTGTCCCAACTGATTAAGACATAACCTTGTTGTATGTGTGTTTCTGTTTGAAGACCCCTTGTTTAATACATATTGTTGCTTCATTAACATTGGACTCATGGCCAACAGCACCATAACTGATGCCCGAATGAAGCTTTTCAACTTATGTATTTTCTCCATAGGGCACATCACAGCCTTCTTGTGCTCAGGAACACTAGACAGCACTTCGGCACTATGCTTGGCAGCCATTTTCAACAGCAAAATCACCAAGAAAAATGAAAAATTATATAAGAAAGTGGCACTTAAAGAAATTACAAAAACCAGTTGTTTGCAGTGTGAGAGCTGAAAAAAGGAGGCAAGGTGTCATCCTATTCAACTCAGCTGGGATGTGTGTGTTGGATTTTTTGTTGTTCTGCATGTGTCTGTGAATGACCACAGAGGTGCCTGTGTGTATTGATTTGAGGGTTACAAATAAATTTTAGTGAGTAGGTGAGTTTGCAGCTGTAGAATCTGTTAATGAGGATTGACTATAATTTGAAAACCAGTGTTGAAAGATAATCTTGGGGTGAGGGGTGGGGTGCAGAATTGGAACAGGTTTTCTGGAGTTTTCCAGAACATTCAGGACGTATCACTCGGCAGCTACCTGTGCTGAACCCATTGGTGAAGGCGTGCCTTCAGGTTGGAGGGGGAAGAAGGAGGAAGAGAGGAAGTGTGGCCCCCAGAGTAGTAAGGAGAAAATGAAGGCATGGTGTCAGGCCCCAAGAATCCAGGAAGTGGGGACATGAGAGTAATGGGAGAGTTCTCTGGAATCAGGGTGACTGAGTATGAAGACGTAGAAGAGGTATGAGGAAAAGGAGCAGGAAGAATGAGGCTGCCATGAATGGTAGAACCACCATGTGATTTGGGTCAATGCAGTAAAAGCTCAGACAGACTGGTTCTTCGGCAGAGGGCTGCTATACCTCTTTTCTGCTTAGAGCCCTCTGAGTGAATTTTTTTTACTTTTCAACCAGTTGTGCTCCCTGCTATGGGCTGCGGGAGAGGGGAGGACAGCAGTGGGTCCCTGTGCCACCCTTTTGGGACACGTCAGGGGTGTCTGGGGTAGAGGCCTTATGCCACGGACTTTCTTGCAGATGACTTAAGGAAGGAGGCAGGACTGGTTTTCACCGGCAGAGAGAAAATTAAAGCTAGAGATTTGATCCTATAAGAGGTCTTTGAACTTAGAAACACAGATGCATATGTGTCAAGAATGGAAACTGGCGAAGACTGTGTTCCATAGTTTGAACTTAATTGCTTTTGGTATGTACTTGAAAAGATAAAATGTCCCAGGATGTTTAACTTCAGAAAGTCATTTTGTTGTGCTGCACAGTAAGTGATTTTCACAAGATTTTGGCTAAGATATTAAGTATCAATATGCGGGAATGGTTTCAATATGTGGTGGGCCAATAAAAGCAAACTCACTGTGACCCATGCTTTGCAGATCTAAGAGGGATAGAGGAGCAAGTAGCGATAATTAATTCCAGTTTTGGGGGAAGTACTGTAGCTATGCAGCCACACACCTCTGTCCTGCACCCTGCTCTGTGTGTCTTCTTAGGGAGGGGCCTAATGCTGCAGTCAGTGGCTTCTGAGGGGGAACTGACATGATGTGGTTATACAGCGAGGCCTAAGAGTAGGCCCTGTGGAGAAGGGGAGTGCTGATTTCATCTGGAATCATGGAACCCATAGAAGTGGCCACTGGGCTTGGAAAACTCACGTGAGCAGTGAGCCTCATTGAGAGGAAACAGGACCTCCCACCCCCCCCATTGCTTTGCTGCTGGCTCTGTAGGCAGGAATGTTGTCCAGAGCCTTTGACTCCCTTCCCTCCTTCCAGGGCAGTCAGAGGCAAGCACTGGGCTGCGGATGGCATGCTCTTCTCTTGTGTGTTAATACATCAGCATTCCCTTCCTCTTCTCTGCCTGGCAGGGGTGGGGCGATATCCTTCCTTCCTGGTGTTAAAGTGGAGTGAAGCATGTGTGTGAGGCAGAGGATCGGGTAAGAGGTGAGGGTGGGGTATCTGGAAACCTACCCACCATGCTCAAATAGTGTTCAAAATATGGAGACTATTTATTTTTTATTGCAGTATATTTAATTGACATATAACATTAGCTTCAAGTGTATAACATAGCAATTCAGTATTTGTTTATATTGTGAAATGATCACCATAATAAGTCTAGTTAACATCTGTAACCATGGAGACTGTTGTTTGTAATTGATAATCTTGTTCGAAGCCCCTATTTGTACCGACTCACCAAAAAGAAGTTAAATTTGCCCACTTAAGTAAAACTGGGTTCTTCTACTTTGAAACAGTATTTTCCAGGTAAGCTCAGATTCTATGGGCTTCAGCGTTTTCTTTCAGGCTTTCTCCTTCTCTCAGTCCCTCTTCTCCTTTACCTTGAGTGACATCTGGGCACAGGAAAAGGCTTATATAACATTGTCAACATTGAGGGTAGGGGCAGGATGTGTTTGCTGTACACTTGTTGTCCTTTTCTCCTGGGTTCTGTTGACCTCCCTTCAAGGTTGCTGATCTTATCTCTCTTTGGGAGTTAGTTTCTGCTTAGTAGTAGGTTGTCAGTGGTAGGTGTCTTTGGTTGGTTTGTCTCATGATGGTCTGGCTGGGCCCAAGCAGTGCATGGTAGTACCCCCTAGGTTTAGTATCCTCCACTTTGCCTCTCACTGCTATAGACCCTTCGAGGCTTAGCCAGGAACTCCTATCAGAGCTGGCTTTAGGTGGCCTCCTTTTCAGCTTCTGCTTTAGGATTCTCTGGCCACATGTCAGGCAACCTTCAGGAAACACTCTCTTAATTCTTAGCTACCTTCTTCCATGTCCACCGCTAGGTTCATGGGGAACTTGAAGACATCCCCATGGCAGGTGTAGTGGGGAAAGGAGAACATTAACTCTGGCCCATCTACTTGGGCATTTCCCTCAGCTGATGATATTCTGCTGCTTCTGAACTGCATGGACCAAGTGTGTGTGTGTTCGTGTGTGTGTATGTATGTGCATGTACACGTTGGGGGAGCAGTGGAAGGAGGGAGAAATTAAAGCACCACCCTAAGTTTTATTTTGCATTTACCAGATTACTATAAAGGATATAGTAAAGGATACAGGTGAACAGCTAGATGGAAGAGGTGCACAGGCAAGGTATGTGGGAAAGGGTGTGGAGCTTCCATGCCCTCTCCAGGGGCACCACCCTCCCAGCACCTCTGTGTGTTCACCGATCTGGAAACTCTGAAGCCCATCATTTAGGATTCTTATGGAAGATTCATTATGTAGGTATGATTGATTAAATCATTGGCCTAAATATTTTTGGATTTGCTTATCTCTCCATCTGGATTTTTGCCACCTCACTCTCCCCCGTCTTCCAGGGCCAGCCCCTGGTAGGTGATGAGATGTGTGGAAAGTCTACCTCCTGCTCCTTCTGTCTGGCAGGAATTGCCTTACATCCTGCCCTATGTGCTCTCTATTCTGTGGCTCATGCAAAAACTCTATGCTTAGTCCCCTGAGCTTTGTTCTTAATATATACAAAGATGATTTTGAATACAAATAATACGTTTTTCTCTTTCAGCAAAAGTGATTTCTCAGATAGTAGTTTTTCTTTAGCTTGAGAAATCTTATATAAAACACAGCAACAAAACAAAACAAAACAGGATTTCTTGGTTCAAGGTTTTGCCTCCTCTTACCGTGAAACAACAAAGGCCATTGACTCTGTGGGTGGAGAGCTGTGGGGCAACATGATTTATGGGTAATGAAAAATACATTAGTGTAATATTTAAAAAAATATGGCAGAAAGGGTTGGGGACTTATGGATTAGAAGAAATGGATCAAATGAGGCTGCTTGCATGCTGGGGCGGCTGAGTCAAAGGAAAATGTAGCTGGATTGCCACAGCTGGATTTCCTTGGGGTGTGTGGTTGCGTTTCTCAGCCTTGCTGAACAGGGTCAGCAGATGTGAGTCACAAAACCAGCTGTGGGAAGAAAGACAAACACAGCCCCTCATATCATGGCGGCACAGGGCGGATGGAGGCTCTTGTGAGCTTGTGAACTCTTCTTCCTCAGAGATCCTTTTTCTCTAGTTTACTTAAAGCTGATCCAGCCAATCTTCAGGGGTCAGAAGGCTTTTTCTATAAAGAGCCAAATAATAAATATTTTTGGCTTTTTGGGCCTTATGATGTCTGTCACAAGTACTCAACTCTGCCATTGTAATGGGGAGCAGCCATATAATACATAAATGAATGAATGGGCCCATATTCCAATAAAACTTTACTTACAGAACCAGGCAGTGGGCCAAATTTGGCCTGAAGGTGGTAGTTTGTTGACCTCTGATCTGGAGAGAAGTACCAAGTCAGTGTAGTAAAAGAACTGGCTGAACTGATCCCTCTATCCCGTGTCTGCCTAACACACACACACACACACACACACATACTCACTCACTCACACACTCACACACTCTCTCTCTCTCTCTCTCATACACACTCACACACTTTCTGCATACATAGACCAGACCATTTTTAAAAAAATTGAAGTATAGTTGATTTACTATGTTTCGTTAGTTTCAGGTGTACAGCAAAGTGATTCAGTTATACGTTATATATCTGTTCTTTTTCCGATTCTTTTCCATTATAAGGTATTACAAGATATTGAATATAGTTCCCTGTGCTTGTAGTTTGTCCGTTTTATATATAGTAGTGTGTGTCTGTTAATCCCAAACTCCTAATTTATCCCTCCTTTCTCCTTCAGACCATGTTTTTGGCATTATTATGACTGTGACTTTGACTTTGTCAATCAAGTGTCCAGAATGTGGGGACAGAAATCCTGAATTGATGGGTTTTTTTCTTTCAGCTTTTGAAATACTCCTCAAGCTCAATGACTTGTTATTTACAGAGGTAGTTTGAATTTTTAAATTCTGTTACTACCTTTTGCCCTGGGAAATCTCCAGCTTGGCTCATGTTTGATTTCCAGGTCTTCGGTGCAGGGCTGGGTATTCAGGAGGCCACTGTGCTCATTAGTGGAGAAGATGGAAGGGCCGGGTGAGCAGATGCTCCTCACAGCCACAAACTGCAGGGTAAGTAAGCTGTTCCATGTGTATTTGAGAGCGCGTATTAGTTTCCTATGGCTGTCCTAAGAAACTACCGCACGCTTTGTGGCTTAAAACAGCACAGATTTATTATGTTACAGTGCTGTAAGTTAGCAGTTTGACATGGGTCTCCCGGGGCTGAAATTAAGGTGTGGTGAGGCTGTGGTTCTTTCTGGAGGCTCTAAGGGAGAAGCTGTCTCCTTGCTGTTCTGACTTCTAGAGACTGTCCACGTCTCTTGGTTTGCGGCCCCCTGCCTCCGTCTTCAAAGCCAGCTGCGTCCCACCTCTGACACTCTTCAGTGGTCACACTGCCCTCTGACTTACTGTAGCTGGGATATTTCTTCGTTTCTGAGGATTGTGAATCCACCTGATTACACTGGGCCCGTCTGTAAACCCCAGGATAACCTCTCTGTGTCAAGGTCTTTAACATTAATAACATCTGGGAAGTGTCTTTCGTCATGTAATGTAACATACTTATAGGTTTCAGGGACTAGGAGAAGGTCTTTGGCGGGCTATTATTCTGCCTACCCCAGAGCAGGATCCTGACTTGGACTTTTCTCTTACTTTCTGGGCACATAGAAGTGCTAGATAAGTCTCTTAAATTTTTTGGGATCTAAGTTTCTGTCTGAGGGGATCAGCTGAGTGGAAGCCAGAGTCCACTGTGTTAGTGGGGAGTGGCCTTCCTCAGGGGGAGGTGGGTGGTGTCATGGATGGGCCCTGAGCTCACAGTCTGAGGACTTAGGTTCTGTTCCTGACTCTGCTGGACACCTTACTTGCCATCTCTGTCCTTTGTTTTATCTTCTATAACACAAGGAAGGTGGATTAGGCAGTGTTTTTCTAAACCTTCAAGCAGTAGAGAGCTTTCTTCAAGTCAAGCCTGTAGAACTCCAGGTAACAGAGGAGCTGCCCTGATGGAAGCAAGGGTGGGGAACCTGGAGCCCTTTCTACAGACCTCCAGGGGTACAGCTTCTTTCCAGGGTACCTTGGAACACTGTTTGGAGATCATTGGACTAGATCAGGTGTCAGCTAATGGTAGCCCATAGGCTAAATCAGGTCTGAGGACTGTTTTTGTTTGGTCTGTGAACCAAGAGTTATATATGTATATGTATGTATGTGTGTATGTGTGTATCTATTTATCTGTCTAATTTTTCATTGTGGTAAAACACACGTAACATAAAATTCACTGTTTTAACCATTTTTAAGTGTACAGTTCAGTGGCATGAGTACATCCACATTTTTGTGCAACCATCACCACCACTCACGTCCTGAACTCTTTTCAGTGAAACTCCCCAGTCTCTCTCTGACCAGCCCTTGGCAACCCCCATTCTACTTTCTTTGTCTATGAATTTGACTACTCTGGGTATCTCATATAAGTGGAATCATACAGAATTTTTCTTTTTGTCACTGGCTTATTTCACTTAGCATGATGTCTTTAAGCTTCATCTTACGGTGTGTGTCAGAATTTCCTTTCTTTTTAAGGCTGAAAAATAATCCATTATATATATTTACCATATTTTGTTTATCCATTTGTCTGTTGGTGGAAACTTGGGTTGCTTCTACCTTTTGACTGTTGTCAATACTGCTAGGAACATGGGTGTGCAAATATCTCTGAGAACTTGTTTTCTTTTTTATAATTGTTTCAAACTTTATTGAGATATAATTGATGTATAATATTGTATAAGTTTAAGATGTACAACATGTTGATTTGATATACTTAAATACTGCAATATGGTTATCACCATAGCATTAGATAACACCTCCATCATGTCACATAATTACCATTTCTTTTTTGTGATGAGAACATTTAAGATCTACTCTTCTAGCAATTTTCAAGTGTATAATACAACATATTAACTGTAATCACCATGCTGTATATTAGATCACCAGAACTTATTCATCTTTTACCTGGAAGTTTGTACCCTTTGACCAGTATCTCCCCATTTCCCCCAAGGGCCAATACCTGGTAACTGCCATTTTAGGCTCTGTTTCTATGAATTTGGATTTTTTAAATTCCACATATAAGCGATATCATACAGTATTTGTCTTTCTCTCGCTGACTTATTTCACTAAGCATAATATTCTGTCGGTCCATTTTGCTGCAAATGGCAGAATTTCATTTTTTAATGGCTGAGTAATATTCCATTGTATATATGTGTATATAAGTATATATATATATATATATATATATACACACACATATATATTTATAATCCATTCATTTGTTGATGGCCATTTGGGTTGTTTCCATATCTTGGTTGTTGTAAATAGTGCTGCTGTGGGTGCATATATCTTTTCAAATTAGTGTTTTCACTTATTCCGAATATATACCCAGGAGTGGAATTGCTGGATCATATGGTAATTCTATTTTTAGTTTTTTGAGGAACCTCCATACTGTTTTCCATAGTAGCTGCGCCAATTTACATTCCCACCAGCAGTGTACAGGGGTTCACTTTTCTTCACATCCTTGCCAGCATTTGTTATTTGTAGACTTTTGACAGGTGTGAGGTGATACCTCATTGTAGTTTTGATTTGCATTTCTCTAATAATTAGTGATGCTGAGTATATTTTCACATACTTGTTAGCCATCTATATGTCTTCTTTGGAAAAATGTCTGTTTAGGTCTTCTTTCCATTTTTTGATTGAGTTTTGCATTATTTTCGATGTTGAGTTGTATGACTGTTTATATATTTTGGATATTAACCCCTTGTTGGTCATTCATTTGCAGATAGTTTCTCCCATTCTGTAGGTTGTCTTTTCGCTTTGTTGATGGTTTCCTTTGCTGTGCAAAAGCTTTTAAGTTTAATTCGGTCCTATTTGTTTACTTTTATCTTTCTTTTGCCTTAGGAGACAGATCCAAAAAAATATTGCTACGATTTATGTCAAAGACTGTTCTGCCTGTGTTCTTTTCTAGGAGTTTTATGGTTTTGGTCTTACATTTAGGTCTTTAGTCCATTTTATTTTTGTATATGGTCTGAGGAAGTATTCTAATCTTGTTGTTTTACATATGGCTGTCCAGTTAGTATCATATTTTTTTGATTACTGTAGCTCTGTAAATAAGTTTTGAAGTGAGGAAATGTGAGGCCTCCAGCGATTTTTATGTTTTTAAAGGATTGTTTTTTAGAAAAGAAGAATACATGACAGAGAGAGTTTGTGGCCCACAAAATCTAAAATATTTACTACCTGGCTCTTTACAGAAAACGTTTGCTGACCCCTGGACTAGATGATCTCTCAAGTTCCTTTAATGTATGATATGTAGGTCGGTTCACACAATGAGCATCAGAGATTTCCTTTACTAGTGTGTCTACTGAAGACCAGACTGTCGCAGAGAGGAAATAACTCTTCTGTATTTAATAAATATGATGATTAGTGCACTAAGAGAAAATACACTTTGATTAACTATGTCGCTAGTAGGTTAAACTCTCACCTTGGTTTTCTCTCACCAGTCATACAAAATACCAAGATATTGAGAATCATGAGTTTCGGAATGAGCCACCTTGTTCTCAGGCCTTCGTATTGCACAGTTATGGCACAAATTGTCTATCATTTTAGGCATTTCAGTCAGGCTTCTAAGTTGCAAACTGCAAAGATGGACTCTTGCAACAAGGAATTCATTGGAAGACTATTTGTAGCTAACAGAGTTGCCATGAGGCTCAGGAAATGAGCAGGAGAGCAGGGAGGTTCTGTGTTCAGAATCACAGTATAAGTCATGCTACAGAATCATCTGTCAAGACCACCGCTGGCTGCCAACAAGAAAGAATTCTCTGCTGGCAACAGGTGCAGATCCAGGCAAGCACATCTTCCTGGTCATGCCTAGGTGCTGCCACACCTTAGCTGTTTGGAGAGCTGGCATAGTGAGTGTCTGGAGAGGCCAGATGAGGGACTCATGGGGCAAAGGAAAGGGGCTGAGATGCTATGTAGCCAAGAAAATGACAAATGTCTGCTTAAATTACACGTGTTTCTTGAGGACAAAGCCACAAAACACTCATACAATGGAAATACCATTAACACCCAGTGGGAGGGAATTCAAGAAGTATTAAGTGATCAGAATAGGGATGGTACTGAGTTTGCTGAGATTGTATTAATTTCATAGATGCATACCTAAGAAAGATCTATTTCAAGAACTCAGAGTGCTTGGATAATAGGGCTCATGTTCTATTTTGTGGATAATTAGAGAAAAAGTTACAGATCTGCCTCTGCCCTTAGCACGGGACTAGCAGAGTTTGCCATGCTCCATCCCAACATCCATCTTGCAGCCTCAATGGCCCTTTTAAGAACCAGAAAGAGCAGAGCTGGTAGCTCCTCTCTGGTGTAAATTACAACCATCAGAATATGTCCTAAGGAAATTGTGGAGGCCGTGTACCATGGTGGCAGCATTGCTGATAACAGATACAAATGGGAGTCAACTTAAAAGCCCAACAAAAGGGGATTTACTGAATCAATTATGTATGTCCATAAAATGGAATGCTACAAGGCTATTAAAAAGGTATCATAGGGCTTCCCTGGTGGCGCAGTGGTTGAGAGTCCGCCTGCCGTTGCAGGGGACGCGGGTTCGTGCCCCGGTCCGGGAAGACCCCACATGCCGTGGAGCGGCTGGGCCCGTGAGCCATGGCCGCTGAGCCTGCGTGTCCGGAGCCTGTGCTCCACAACGGGAGAGGCCACAGCAGTGAGAGGCCTGCGTACTGCCAAAAAAAAAAAAAAAAGTATTGTAGATAAATATTTATTGACATCAGAAGATATTCATGATTTATTAATGAAGAAAAATACATTATGTCACAGCGTGTTTAACAATTAAAAAACCAGCATGTGTATACATGTGTGTATACACATATGTACATTACTTTATATATATATATATAAATTTACTTTACACAGATAAATTTATATTATAAAGATATACACAAAACTGTTAACAGTGTTTGACTCTGGGTAATGGTCAATTTTTATTTTCTTCTTGCATACCGAGTTTTCCTTTTCGTGTAGCACTTGGGCCTTTCCTTTGAGTATGGTTCTGTTAACTAGAATTCTGAGTCATTTTTCTTACGTAAACCAAACCATCTCCATTTTTCTCGTTTGGGTCCTTTTAGATTTTTACAATATTCTCAATCTTTAACAGTTGTTAAATCTATCCCTAATTCCACAGTGACTTAAAAAAAAATCACTGTGTCCTCTCAGTGTAATTTAGTTTTCATGGAAACAAACAACTCTGTTTTAGTTGTCTTATCTCATTGTTTTTATACATTTAAGCAAATTGCATACTTGTAGTAGTAGGTACACTTGTTGTAGACAGTTTGGGCCTTGTTATCAGAACTGGTAGAAGTGGAGGTGTCCAGGAATACTGGGGAGTAGCCTGTTGACTGTAGGTATTCAGTATGCCCTGGCATTTGCCTGTGGGTTTCAGAGGGGGAATAGGGAATATTGGTTAATCTGGCCAGAGTTGGTTAAGTGAGGTTCCATTGAAAGGGCTTCTGTTTCGTATATATTTTGCTTTCATCATATCTCCACTTCTGCTCACATCTTCCACTCTCCCCAGCTGACCTGACTCTGCTATTTGGAGAACTGATACTCTCACGCTTAGTTTGAAAACACAAGGGCTTCTTCTCCCAATGTATAGAGGACTTCATATCAGCCACTCTGTCTTTCCTCCTGAAGCTGGGCTTCCTTTTTTGTGTTCCTTGTTGAAACACAAAGCATGGGCTTGTTCTGGTAGGCTCACACTTCCAGTTCTTAGGGTCCATGGCTCTTGATTCTACTGACTTTCTCTCAGCAGCCAATGTACGGGACCGTGTGTTAGGGGCTGGGTGTAGCCATTCCTGCCCGGTCCCTGCTGCTATTTCATGGCCATATGCAGCCTTATTTTGTCTGTTATTCCTTTGGGTCTGGGTTTTCTCCACAGAGTACTACATAAAAGGCCTTCAGTAGATACTGAGAGAATATGGTATGTCTGGGATAATTTCCAGAGGGACCTGCAGTTCTACTGATAGATTGTGGAGCAGAATCCCTTTCTAAATGCTTTAATTACTTGTTTAGGCATTGCTTTCTTATTAATCCAGGCTCCTTGGCACTTTACTTCTTTCTGCCAGCTGGGTTGCTGACTTCTTCAAAAATAGCACGGTGCTTACATTTTGTGGACTAGTTTATGAGTCAGTTGGCAGCTGATCAGTACTGGTTCCTCACTGCCAAGATTAGCACATTTTCTTTGTTATCACCTGGATGTCCTGTTGAGTTGGATTACATGGGGCCTCATAAGCAGGTTGTACTAGGAGTACAGGAGTATTCCTGTAGAGGAGTGTAAAGGAGTGGCTTAACAGAAGTTCTTGACTCAGAGGTTTTAGTTCACTCATTCATTCAGCAACTTATTGACCATTTTCTATGTGCCCAGACGCTTTTCTAGAGGTATGCTCTCCAGTAAGGCAGCCACAAGCCACCTGTGCTACGAAGCACTTGAAATGTGGTAGTCTGAATTGAGATGTTCTGCAAATATAAAATACACACAGTATTTCGCAGGCTTGATGTGAAGAAAGGAATGTGAAATATCTCATTAATAATTTTTTATATTATGTGTTGAAATGACATCTTGAATACATTTGGTAAAGTAAAACGATTATTGAAATAAATTTAACCTGTTTCTCTTTACTTTTTAAAATGTGACTACTAGGAAATTTAAAATTGTGTATGTGGCTCACATTATATTTCTATTGGCCAGTACTGCCCTAGTCACTGTGCATGCATCATTGAGTAAAATAAGGTCTCTGTCTACTTTTATTCATTCAGCAAACGATTATTGAGCACATACTTTGTGCCAGGCATCATTCTTTTAGGGCGTATATTCCAAATGAGGAAGATGAATCATAAAAAAGTAACCAAATAAATAAACAAGATCTTTTCATGTAGAGTGAAATGCTGTGATGAACATAGAACAGAGTGATGTAATAATGGTTGGGGGGCAGAGATAGGAATTTCTGCTGTGAGGTTGGGGAAGGTCTTACTGTAGCGGTGCCATTTTAGCTGAGACTTGAGTTACCAAGAAGGAACTAGACATAGGAAAACTGTCAGAGGGGACAGTTTATAGTCATAGGAAACACCAACTGCAAAGGCCCTGAGTCAGGAATATGCACGGCACATGTTTGAGAAGCAGCAGTAAGTCCTGTGTGGCAGGGGCTGAGTTGATAAGAGGAAGCAAGAGCCAAATAGTGGGGGCCTTGTAGGCTGTTGCAGGGACTTTGGCTTTTATTTTAAGGGCAAGGTGAAGTCATTGGAGGTTATAAAGCAGGTGAGTGACACGACTGCTTGTAAATTTTGATGGCGTCATTCTGTTTAGAAGATGAATGAGAGTGAGCACAGGGATACTGGTAATGTGGGCAAGAGGCAATGGTGACCTGGAGTAGGATGTTATAGTGAAGTTGGAAAGAAGCCCCTGACTTGAGAGGTAGGTCTGTTGAGCCTTATTGATGGACTGATGTGGTGTGTAGGGGATCAAGGAATTAGGTGCAAACTTAGCATTCATCAGAGTGTGATGTCATGGCCAGAAACAAAGAAAAGCCACCCAACCCTGATAGTCAGTGTGATCTGAAGCTGCTCTGGTAGAATTTGGCATTTGCAGAGAAGTGTGAAGGCTCCACTTTGTTCAGTGTCTGCTAAACCATGAGTAAAGATCAGACAAGAAGATGACTCAGGTTGTTCATTGCCAACACTGAGATTCTTGACTTCCTTGATGTGTATTTCCAAGGAATAAGTTCTCATTTATTTTAAGATCTTTCTTCCACCAGCCTGCACTGGGGTAATGTGTGCTGTGGCATGTATGATGGTTATGAATGCAGGCTCCAAAGTTAGGTATATCTCAGTTCCAATCTCATCACCAGACACAGTTACTTTATAACTTCTCTGGGCTTTGTGATCCTCATCTGTAAAATTGACCTGAACATTTTAGTTCCTATCTCAGAGAGATGCTGTGACTATTAAATGACATAATGCATGTAAAAGACTTATCCCAAAGTCCGGCACACAATAGGTGCCCAGTAAATGCTATCGTTAAATATTTATTGAGTATCTACTATGCTCCAGGCTTTGTGCAAAGTTCTTAGAGTTGTCGAAATGTAAGTGAATGTTATGGTTCTCGTGTAACCCCCTGCGTTTACAGCTGAGGAGACTGAGCTCCCAAATGGTGATCTGACTGACCTAGACTGGATTTAGATCTCCTCTGTCCTGCAGACGATTGGGTTCAGGCTCTTTGCCCATTCATTTCCTGGCCAACCTCTCCCCCAATCTTCTTCTCCTCTCTTCTTTCTGTTCAATTCAACAACTGTTTATTGAGCATCTACTATATCCCTGGAGCCAGTTAGATGTAGAGCAGTGGTTCTCAACTGGTTGGGGATTTTTGACCCCCAGGGACATTTGTCAGTGTCTGGTGACATTTTTGGTTGTCACAGCTGGCATCTAGTGGATTGAAGCCAAGGATGCTGCTAAACATCTTATAATGCACAGGAGGACAACCCCTCCTAACAGAGTTATTTGGCCCATGGTACTGAGGTTGGGAAACCTAGATGTAGAGGATATACAGATGAATGAAGTGTGTGTGTGTGTGTGTGTGTGTGTATACATATTTGTGTGTGTGTGTGTATATATATATGTGTGTGTGTGTGTGTGTGTATATATATATATATATTTTTTTTTTTTTTTTTTTCCCCTTGAAAGGGGTTCCTGCCCCAAGGCAGGGTTGGGTGGGTGGATGGGTGGGGAATACTCTTGATGCGCTGTGATAAGTCCCCTCAGAACAGCAGTGTCCACCATGAATGCTTTCTGGATTTTGGGGCCCTAACTGCTTTCCTTCAGACAGCACTTGCAGAAAATCTACATGGGCAGAGTGATTATTAAATAAAATGGAGGGAGCCACAGAGCCAAATGAAGGCACATTATATATCCCTTCCTGAGGGCTCAAAGTGGGAGGAAGCTTCTGGCTTCTCAGGGTTCCTCAGTAAAGTCTCCCCTTTCCATTTTGGGCAATACCCCAAGTGAGCAAAACCAAAACAAACAGGGACAGCATTGGCAATATATACATTTATTCATTTTAAAAGCAAAGTCTTCACCTCATTATTATTATTATAATTAATACTTATAGGAAATTTGGAAAAATATATAAAAGGCATAAATAACCTCTGTTAACATTTTGCTTTTTTTTTTTCTATGCTTGTCTTTTCACTTTACACAGTGGGGATCATTCTGAATGAACAAACTTGTAGACTGCATTTAACGTGACATTCTTTCATTGTATACATGTTACCTCTATGGACAGATTTGTGCATAAAACTCTTCCTATATTTAGGGCTTTTTTGGATAAATTCTCAGAAGTGAAATTACTAATTTAGAAGTGTAAGTAATTTTAAGGCTTTGATATATATTGAAAATTGCTTTCCATAAGAGATTATTCCAATTACATTCTTACTGACAATGTATGGCATTGCCCTCAAAAGTTAATCTTAAAAATCATGGGTTTGGGTAGTGTGATTCTAAGCTAGCCAATGGCAGGGATCAAGTCATATATTTCTTGGAATATATGGAGGGAGATATATATATATATATATATATGTGTGTGTGTATATATTTATGACATAGCAGTAAATGCTTAATAAAATTCTCGTTGCTTTAACTTGCAGTATTGGGCAGTATTGAGTTCAGTGTTCACAGTGCATTTTTTATGGAAGATTTAAATATCTCAGTTTTATCATGTTGCAAATGCACTATTTTGCATTCACAGTATGAAATTCTTACTGTATTTTGAACTATTTCCATGACTGCAGCATTTCATAAATATGTACCGTAGTGTTAGTGTTTGTGACATCACCATGGTTTGTGCAGCTGTCTTACTCTGCTCTAGAGAAATGTGGATGAGAGTTTTTATTTATTTTCCTTTCCTTTCTTCTTCTTTTTAAATTTTTTTTTATTTTTTATTTTTTTTTTTGCGGTATGCGGGCCTCTCACTGTTGAGGCCTCTCCCGTTGCGGAGCACAGGCTCCGGACGCACAGGCTCAGCGGCCATGGCTCATGGGCCCAGCCGTTCCGCGGCGTGTGGGATCTTCCCATACTGGGGCACGAACCCATGTTCCCTGCATCGGCAGGCGGACTCTCAACCACTGCGCCACCAGGGAAGCCCTCCTTTCTTCTTTTTTAAGTTTAAAAACTGCCATGCAAAAAGCCATTCCTCAAGGAATGAAATACAGATTTGCCTTTCCCTGCTACAAGTTGGAACACACGAATATTATGGCAGTGAAAAAGTATGCAGTTCTAATTTTATGGTAGAATCTCTGTGTCTGCAGTATCAGAGAAGGCACTTCCTTGAAGTGAGTACAGGAATATGTTTTCACAACTTAGCAATAAACTGAATTTCTTTAAAGGAGCTTTTATTTTTCCCTACTGCTTCAATTATAAAATTGAAGACATAGACTCATAAAAAGGGGGAAAAATCAATGATAGACTGAGTTGAAATATTTGACCAAGGGAGTAATTTAAGACTGGTCCAACAGAGGCCATAGACTGTTTACAGGAGAATAAATGTAAATGATTAATAACATATAAAAAGTTCAACTTCACTAATAAAGAAATGCAAATTGAAATGAGATACCATTTCTGCTTATCAAATTGGCAAAAATAGATATTCTTCAATGTTGATAAGGATACAGTGAAATACATTTGCAGACATCACTGTTTGAAATGTAAATTGGCATAAGCATCATAGAAATCAATTTAGCAAAATGTATTACGAACTTAAAAAGAATTCACATCCTTTTTGACTCAGTTATTTCCCTTTTATAAATATAAAGTAAGTTATTCAGAAATTTGTACTAATATGTATGTCCAAATATGTTCAGTGCATTCTTATTTATAATAGTCAAATATTAAAAAGAATTTAAATATTCAGCAGTAGGAAATTGCTTAATTACACTATGGTGTATATACCTTCCTAACCAAGATTAAGTGTGGTTCAAAAACTAACAGCATTGCGCCAACCCAGACATGATGAATAAGAATCATTTAAGTGCCCCAGTACCTTCTGAGGGTGGAAGTGAATCATCTGTAGGTTTAGAAAGCTCACACATGATTCTCATTTAAAACCAAATTTGAGAACAATGGATATATAATGTGATGCTACTGTTAAACCTGCCAGCTTCTCTACCATCTTCCACAGCACATGTTAATTTATTGAATTACTTTTTGCCTTACGTTGAACAGTTGTACCAAAAAATACCCACATAACATTTGCAATAGGGAGATCACTTTCTAGATTATCCCTAAAAGCTGGGGTATCATCATTTCCTCTGAGAACGGTGCCTGGCATATGAAGCTCGATGGATATTGTTGAAGGAATGAGAAGGTGGGCAACGGTTCCTATGGCTTCCATGTCTGTACTCTAACAGTCTGTTTCTATACTACTTATTGTTAGATGAGACATTTTTTTTAGGTTCCCCAAATCCAGGTTGTACTGGGTTAGTCATTTGTTTTTAGGTATGATTTTTTTTTTTTAAGATTTTTTTTGATGTGGACCATTTTTAAAGTCTTTACTGAACTTGTTACAATATTCCTTCTCTTTTTTTTTATGTTTTGGTTTTTTGGCTGTGAGACATGTGGGATAGAACCCAGGCCCCCTGCTTTGGAAGGCGAAGACTTAACCCCTGGACTGCTAGGGAAGTTCCTTTAGGTATGATTTTGATTATGTCAGTCAGGATCCTGGCAAGAAATAAGTAGCAACCTCAAACTAGGAATTTACAAAGTGGATCACAAAGGTGTAAGCAGAGTTACAGGAAGCCAGCCAGAGGGAGTACGGCACTTTGGGAAGTAACAGTGGGGAGTGGTTACCACTCGGGGGTCTAAGGGGCAAGAGAAGAGCAGTATGGGACAGGACGGCAGCTCCATGGAGAGGGCTGGCTGATGGGAGCAGAAGCACAGGAGAGGATCTCAGCCAACCCAGGGCCACCTGCAGGAAGGAGTGGCAGGAACAGACACTTGGCTTTCACTCTCTGCCTCCTCCTGGTGTTTTCCATGGGCCCAAACCAGCTGAAAGCCAGAGGGCCAGGGAGCCCTTGGTGCAGCCAATATATGTCAGCCTCTTGGCGCACAGAGGTGAGTGGGGAAGGGTGGAAAAGATGTCCGGAGTCACAGGGGAAGGTACCCAGCACAGGGATAGACCTGTGATAGATAACATGGAAGCAGTTCTTGCTTTCTAGTCTTCCTACCCTCAACCCCATTGGCTTGGTGGATGAATCAGGTTCTGGCAGCTTCTTTGTCTTAGTCTTAGAATCATAGCACAGACCATGGAGAAGAGAGCAAGCAGCGTTTTTTTCCCCCATGACTTGCTTGTCAAAGCATTAAGGTTTTAGGTGGATAATATCTGTAAGAGACAGGAGTTACAAACCATTCTGTGTAAGGAAAACCACATACAGAGCTTTCACTTGCCAATGGATGTGTTCTGCTGAAAGCTCCAATTGGATGTGGTTGTCTTTTTTGGCCTTTTATGCCCAGAGACACATCCTCTGGGCACAAAGCACATAGCAGCAGGCACTAAGAATGTAGAGCACCGTTTCCTCCTCCCTGGAACACCGCCTATAGGAATGCAGCACATAGATCCAAGACTGTCTGGTTCCTGCTTTTTGGACATAACACTCATGTGTCTTGTGGGTGGATAGTATAGTTGTGCCCAGAGTTTGTCTCCTTTTTTCAGTAATATTAGAGGTTTTCTGTGGGGGAAAGCCAGGAGAAGACCAGGAGGGTCTTTAACTACATAATAAAGAATAAAGAAGCCAAAATAGTTGTTTCATGCAGGAACTAGATTCACCCAGGGCAGCAGGAACTACCTGGGGATAACTAGGATCTTTTAAGGATCACAGTGTGATGCAATAACTCTTTCAAGCAAGTGGGGGCACCACTGAAGCTAACGGTAGTCTGGGATCCTGATCCAGTTTTACGGTGTCTCAGGGGAGCAACTTAATTCCTGGGCTGTACATAGTAGCTTGGAATGTGCATAAAAAAGCTACAAGAAGATTCAAATGGAGTGGTACTTGAACTCTGCCTTGCAGGCATGTGGGGAGTAGTCCATTGGCATGGAGCGAGAGTGTCAAAGTAAATAGCAGAATGGAGGTCATTTTTACATATTTTATTTCCAGCACATCTTACACTTCAGATGAGTAACGCCCTCTGTGAACTTCTGCAAATGGAATCAAAACTGATTAATGAACAAGTGACTTTTAGTGCTTTATTTTCATCTAGAGCTTCATTTGAAACAGATCATCATTAGCTTTATGGTTTTAATTGTATTGAAATTCCTTATTGTAACCTATTGCTTTATAGCATTAGTCCATTAACCTGGGTGCCACAGAGCATAGTTGTAGAGCCTGTATTTATATCTAGACTAATTGCATGGATGCTTTCAGTATAGAATGAGATATTTTTCAGATCACCACAGGAAAAATAATCTGAACCCCCTTCCAAAATTCAGGGTTTGGAATAATGAGAGCCAACACACAACAAAACAAAACAAAAAGCCCTGCACATCATTCTGAATTTTTCTTGCTTTGAAATACCTAGTGCTCTATCAACAAGGAATTGCAGAATAGTAATTCTCACAGTGTGTGATGCTGCCACATGTTTTTCATTTGGAAGTACTGTGGGAAGCACTGGACTCTGGGCTCCCCAATCAAAACCAGGTGGTTAATGGTTACAAACTGGAGGACCATGAGGAAATCTGTGCCTTGCTCATTAGGACAAATGGAGATAGAGCATCCAGGCTGCTGGCTGCGGGCTTAGAAGCTCAAACAAACAAGAATGACCAAGGCCCAGCTCCCTGTGGGGACCTCCATTAATAACCCAGAAGGTGGCACAGCTGTTAACGCCCTGTTGACCTGAAGCATTTCTTCCTGGAGTGGGAAAATGACTGATGGGGACTCCAGCGTGTTGTGATCACACAGGGTGTTTTCACTTCTGCTGCAGGAAGGAACATTGAAGTTGGAATTGGGCCCTTTGTTACCTCCCAGATGCTCAGCAGCAGGGGTGTTTATAATGCCCATCAACCAGGCTTTCCGTTGCACCTGTTGGGGGACCAGCTGCAGAAAGCAGGTGTATCTGGGGACTGAAAGGACGGGTGACTGTGGAGAATGCTGAGGGCTGCCAGATGTATTCCACATAAACACCGGGCCAGCAGCTGGGGGGACAGAAAAGATGTGGATTTAATTAAAAGTGATGTGCAAATTTGATTATTAATTTCAACCCACTGTGTGAATGTAATATATACACATGCACATACACACATATATATAAAATATGTATTTCAGAACAAATCAATGGAATGTGTTGATGTAAGCATGAGATTCACTTTTCACCAATTCCATGCACATTATGTTTTATTCCTTGGTCCACACATTGTTCACTACATTTCCATGTCCATTAAAAATATTTTTCCCAGGCAGGAAGCTAAAATTCCAGTTTCAGTTTTGAATGCCTTGCAATCCTAACACATAGTTGTCAACTTAAAATAGAGAAACTGAATCAGGCAGCCTCTGAAGCCTGCATTTATGTCTGGAGTAGTTATATGGAACAATCAGTGTATGATGGGCAACTTTGATCACAATCGTTGGTGCTGTGGATGGTGGGCTCTCATGAGATTGGACCAATCCCTTCATTTCTTAGGTGCCCCCTACACCAGGAGCCGAGAGACAGCAGTACTCTGTGAGAAGGTGAAGTTTAGGGGGGTGTTGATGCCGCTTTCCCGGATTCTGTGTACTGCGCATAAGATGCGTAAGAAGCCCAAGGAGAACTTCGTGTGGCTGGCTTTGCAACGCAGGTGTGTGGAGGGTCTTCTCATTTAGCAGTCTGAAAGTATGGGGCTTTGCTCACCACTCGAGAGCTGGAGGTGAGAATGCTCTCTACCTTGGGAACAACACCCTTTTTGGTTTTGAGCAGCGCTTTAAACTGGCACTGGCCAAAGAAGATAGTGGCAAAGTCTTGGCGTCAGAGCTGAGGATAAGATCAGAGGTCCTGAGACTACTGTCTCTAGGGGCCTTCAGGGGACTCTCCCGCTTGACTTGGAGTGCCACATTCTCCGTATTCTTTTAGAATATTGGTTCTTATCTGAGAGCCCCTTGAAACTGTAGGCAAAATGTTGTGTATGTGTGAATATGTGCATTTTTCTTAGTGGTGGTTAGTATGTTGTTTTCTTCAGATTCTCGAAGCTCCCAAAGCTTAAGACCTAAGGAGAATAGCGTTTCTTTCTTTCATTTTTATGGCCATGCTGTGAGGCTTGCGGGATCATAGTTCCATGACCAGGGATTGAACTGGGGACCCCTGCAGTGGAAGTGTGGAGTCCTAACCACTGGACTGCCAGGGAATTCCTGGAGAACAATGTGTCTTAGGTGAGCTTTTGTCTTTAACAGCATCTTACTTCTCTTGAGGAAATTTATTCATAGCAAGAAATAATAATGAGAGTAGCAACAATAATAATAGTTAACACTTATGGCATTTAGTACATTCCAGGCACTGTGCTGAGAACTCTACATATGTTAGTTCATTTAATAAGGTGTCTATAATTGTCAAAAACAAAACAGAGTATTGGGCAATAATGAATAATTACAGACATATTGAATAAAGATATACAAGGGCTTCCCTGATCTGGTCTTGAATGCCAGTCCTTTCCAATATTTATTTAACTCAGAGTATTAGTTTTCTTTGCTGGATAACAAATTACCACAAACTTAATGGTTTTAAAAAAGATGCCCACTTATTTCACAGTTTCCATAGGCCAGGAATCGAGGTAAGCCTTCTCTAGATTATCAAGGCTTCCTAATACAGGTGTCAGCTGGGGCTGTGGTCTATTCTGAGGCTTGACTGGGGAAAGATGTACTTACATGCTCCCCTGATTGTTGGCATAAATCATCTCCCCTTTTTCTTGCTGGCTGTTGGCTGGAGGTACTGTTCAGCTACTAAAGGCTGCCTACTATATGACCCTCTCATAATAAGGCAGTTTACTTCTTCAGAGCCAGCAAGGGAGCCTCTCTCTCCTGTCTGCTAAGATAAAGTCTTATAGGTAACAACATGATCATGGGAGTAACAGCCTGTGACATATAATGTATCCTAATCAAGGGAGTGACAGCCCGTCACTTGTGATATTCTTTTGGTTAGAAGGAAGTCACAGGTTCCATCCACACTCAAGGAGAGAAGACTATACAAGGATGTGACTCATTGGGGGTCATAACCAACACTGTGTGCTGGCACAGTATAAGCTAGTTGTTTGAAATATATGTATCAGGGAGCATCATTTTCCATTTCAGCTTCTTGCTTCCAGTCTACAGGGAGCACTGTCTGCTTCCCAGATGTGCTTTGCTTGCCCATGTCGCTGAGCCTTTGCTCTCAGCTGTGCTCCCAGCTTGCAGTGCCCTCCCATGTCCTCTCCATCTGTTACAGTCGTTGTCAGACTAAAAGGCTCAGCTCCAATACTGTGGCTTTCCCGAAACCTTCCCCATCCTTCCATCACTGTGGGTGGCATAGGAGCATATGGTTGTACCTTTCCTATAGCAAGCATTTCATTCTGGATTGCATTATAGTTACTGGTGTAAATATCTATCTAGCTCAGAAAAGGAATCACATCTTATGTATTATATATACATTTAAAAAATTTTTTGCCAGAGCCCATTATTTTTGTTGAATAAAAGCCCAATGTTTGTTGAATAAATTTCCCCGCCAAAATTGACCCAGCTTTTAAATTTCTCCCTTTTTTAAGGAATGAAAATAATCAACAATCCATCATTGGTATTGGTTTGGGTTTCTTCTTTTAAAATGGGGACAGAACACTTGCCTTAAGCTCTTTTCCTTTTCTCTCTACCGCAAATGAACTATAGCAAGTACCCCTGCAGGATCCACTCAGGGCCTAGTTAGCCCAGCTTGAAAAGACTGAAAGGTGAAAGCTACTGAACAACCCAGTTTGACAGTATTCTGCTTCTTAGCGAGGTTTTATGCCCCACTTGCCCTGCATTTCCTTCCTGCCATTTTGATGCCTAAAGCAGAACTTCCTGCTGACCAGTCACTCCTGGTCCAGCTGAAAAAGCATCCATACTGTGTGGCAGACTGCCTCCCAGCCATTGAAAGGGGTTTCTGGTGGGGCCTGTCATCCCAGGGGCAGTTTAGTTGCTGCTGTTCAGATGTGAAACATTGCATTTTATTCTCCCGAATTACTGACTAGATGTTAGAATTTTTGCCCTCCATTTCTTTAGCTCAGTGTACGGTGATAAACAGCCTCATCACACAACCAATTTAAATAACTACTGTCCATTTTTGGGGTGCTGTTAGCACGACATCAATAAAATATAATCCAAATGGTGTTTTCTGATACAATCTTGCATTTCTGTTTCCTTACCCTGAGGTTGATTACCTCCTGGAACAAGGTTAAAAAAAAAAAAAAATTAAAAAGCAGAGGAAAGGGAAATTCAGGTAAAGCAGCAAGAAATATTCCAGACATTGGACTCTGTAAAGGCAAAGAGTCTGGCATTGATTTCTTACGTTTAATATGACAGTAAAGTGAGCCAGATATTGCAGAGCTGGAAAAGAAAAAAATTCCACGTTAGCAGAATGGGCCTTTCTGGGTAATGTGGATGTGACAGAGTTATTGTCCATTGCGGGAAGGGTTGCTAGCTGTCCTTGCAGTTGCTTTGTCTCCCCGCCTCCCCCAGTGCACCTGCAGTCACTTTCTGAATCTTCCAGGAATACAAGAAACATAATATCTTAACAGTCATTTCTACAAGGCAACATCAGCCAGACTTAGAATTTGCAATTCGTCCAGTAACCAGTGCTTTAATGAGGTGGCTCCGGGGAGATGGGTCATGCTCCAAGAGAACTCAGGACAGAACTGGTCCTAATAGGAGCATGGCCGCTTGGCCATGCAAGACAGTGGTGTCTAATGATAGTGATGGCTGCTTCGTCATTTAGGAAGCTTTCAGAGCACGTGGGATTGCAACCAAGTTTCAAGCTGGGTGTGACAATGGAAAACCAAAGCAACATGTATGAAGTTGCTGGCCTATAACTTCATAACCTATGAAGTTATGGCCTGTTCAGTGTCAGGGAGCAGGTGGGGATGGAGATTTCCTCTAGACATCCTGCTTGCACAGAACTTTTTTTTTTTTTTTCTTTTTGCGGTACGCGGGCCTCGCACTGTTGTGGCCTCTCCCGTTGCGGAGCACAGGCTCCAGACGCGCAGGCTCAGCGGCCATGGCTCATGGGCCTAGCCGCTCCGCGGCATGTGGCGTCTTCCCGGACCGGGGCACGAGCCCGTGTCTCCTGCATCGGCAGGCGGACTCTCAACCGCTGCGCCACCAGGGAAGCCCCACTAATAGTTTTGAAGAGTAAATGTAGTAATAGCTATAAAGTCCTTAGTTATTTTTACTACTGTTACTATTTTTAAAAATCATTATTGATAATGGGCCAACTCCCTTCATGGGTCTGACATTAACCTATATTTTTCACACCTTCTCATTTGCTTCCTATACAGTGAGGTTGCTTTTTTTTCTAGTGCAATAATGAGTCATGAGATATTTTTTCTGTTTGATTAAAAATTTTTTTAAATAAAAATAAATTTTTTTCCACTACACTGGGATATTGAAACGACTTGGCCCAAAAGTTTGAGGCTGAATATGTATTTATGCCCTATTAGTGAGAAGACAGTGTTATTCTAGAAATAAATGAGTCTGGTAGTGTTAGGGCAGTGGTGATTTTGCCCCCCAGGAGACATTTGGCAATGTCTGGAGACATTTTTGATTGTCATAACGTGGGGGTGGGGCCTACTGGCATGTAGCAGGTAGAGTCATAGATGCTGCTAAACATTCTACAATGCACAAGACAGTCTCTGTACTAGTTTTTTAATACTAAGGCTGCCAATACAAGGGCTGTTACTTGCCATAACAAATCACCACAGATTTAATGGCAAACTTTATTATCACAACATAGATTTATTATCTTATAGCAGCGGTCCCCAACCTTTTTGGCACCAGGGACCGGTTTTGTGGAAGACGGTTTTTCCACAGATGGGGGTGGGGATGATTCAAGCTCATGACATTTACTGTGCACTTTGTTTCTATTATTATTACATTGTAAGATATAATGAAATAATTATACAACTCACCATAATGCAGAATCAGTGGGAGCCCTGGGTTTGTTTTCACTTGCCACTCACTGATAGGATTTTGATATGAGTCTGCAAGCAATTGATTTATTAATGTCTCTGTGCAGTCAAACCTCTCTGCTAATGATAATCTGTATTTGCAGCCCTCCCCAGCGCTAGCATCGCTGCCTCAGCTCTACCTCAGATCATCAGGCATTAGATTCTCATAAGGAGCGCGCAACCTAGATCCCTCACATGCATAGCACACAGTAGGGTTCGCTGCTGATCGGACAGGTGATGGAGCTCAGGTGGTAATGCAAGCGATGGGGAGCGGCTGTAAATACAGACGAAGTTCTGCTTGCTCGCCTGCTGCTCACCTCCTGCTGTGCGGCCCAGTTCCTAACAGGCCATGGACCAGTACCGGTCCATGGCCGGGAGTTGGGGACCCCTGTCTTATAGTTCTATAGGTCAGAGGTCTTCCGTATGGTTCCCAGAGTTAAAATCAGGGGGTCAGCAGGATTCCTTTCCTTTCTGTATGCTCTAGGGGAGAATTCACTCTTTTGCCTTTTTCAGCTTCTAGATGTTGTCTGCATCTCTTGGCTTGTGGCCCCTTCCTCTGTAATCAAAGCCAACAATGGCAGGTCAAGTCCCTTTCAAGTTTCAAATCTCTCCTGCCTCTTCCATCATCACATCTCTCTGCCAACTGTTTTGCCTCCCTCTTTAACTTTTAAGGGCTCCCGTGATTACATTGGACCCACACAGATAATCTAAGGTAATATCCTCATTTTAAGGTCCATTGATTAGCAAATGTAATTTTATCTGTAAACCTTAATTTCCTTTTGCCATGTAATGTAGCAATTCACAGGTTCCAGGGATTAGGACGTGAACATCTTTAAAAGACCATTATTCTGCTTACCACAGCTCCTAGAACAAAAAATTATCTGATCCCAGACATCAGTAGTGCTGAGGTTGAGAAAGTCTATCCTAGAGAAAGCTTCCGAGTGCTGGAAGATGGTGCTTCATTCAGTGTGGGTAAAGAAAAAGATAAGCTACTTTTAAACCGACTCACCTGAAGTGTTAACATCACAGTACATTTAACAATTTGCATTAAAAGGCACTGCTGGGTAAGATTGCTCGTCCAGTGCTGGCCAAAATATGATGATAACTTGGTCCACCCGGTGAGGAAGTGAAAATCTTCCTATTAAATAAGTGAAGCAGCAGCTTCTGGTAACAAACACATGAAACAGAATATTCATCTTTTCTTCAATGGGAATAACACATGACAAAAGTGAGGCTTTCTTCATACTGTTTGTTTATAGAAAATTCATCTCCGCCGAGGCCTTATGTTAAATTTGCTCTCTGATGTTAGCATTTCCAGGATGCACAGGGCCACTGGAGTATGTTCTTATGATCTTACCATTTATTTACCTTGATACAAAACTCCAATTACTGTCAGAGATGCTTCTTGTTAAATATGGTAAGATCTCCAGCTTCTGAGAGTGTGAATATGTATTTGATTCTCTGGGGCCAGGCTCAGATGCAAGTTATGGAATCAGAGTTCTGGGGACCTGGGTGCAAATTAATTAAATACCTAAAGATAACAGTGGAGGAAATTTGGGCTTTAGAGAAAAGGCTGGAATTTAGGGAGAGAGGATTATATGTCAAGAGATTGTGAGGCTGGTTTTTCTTACACTGAAGCTTTCTCTCCTGGCCTTGCATGGTGTGTGTGTGTGTGTGTGTGTGTGTGTGTGTGTGTATGTGTATGTATGTATGTACACACACTCATGCAAACATATGCTTGCTCCTTCACTGTGAGCATTACTGTGCTTTTGTGTTGCTTTCTAGTAGCTTTCAACACCTGTAGCAACTCTTTTGGATTATCTGAAATCAGGAATCTGAATCTAACACACAGCTTCCAATGGCATTGCGGGAGACAACTCCCCATATAAAATGTTAGAATTCTCCTGATTATTCAGACTGTCGTATTTAGTTACCAACTTTTCTGGGGGTAATCCAATTCTGTTTTATTCATGGGCTATTCTAAAAATACAATCAAAGGACACCTACTGGCTACAAGCGACTTTGCTCATGTCTAATAGGGCTGCAAAGAATGGTTTGAATTTAGTGCAGATGGGGGAAAATATATGCTGTCATCAAGAACCTATCACACTTTTAACTTACAAAATATCTTGACTGGAGTCTGGCCTCAGTGAGTATGAGGTGGGCGCTTTAGTAAGGATGAATGTATTGGGTCAGATAAAGTAAGGACCAAAGCAGACCTTAACTAGACTGTAAATTGAACAGAATGGGATACTATTATTTTTGGCTTGGTGAATAGAAAAATGTTACTCTGCTTATCTCTTCTTCCATTTTTTGAGTTGCAATAAGGCTCCACTTTAGGGTTCTGTATATATATATTTTATTTCTGGGGCCCACAGAGGCCTACTTTGGGGAAGCACTGAAGTTCTGTGGTTCTGAATGTGGAAAATAAATGATTGCATCATTGTTGTTGCTGGGATGGGGAATTTTCCAGGGAAGCATTTCCATTCCTTCACTGAAATCTGCTCTGTGCTTAGGCCTAGGAGAATGGTCATTTCCTAGGTATAAAGCACATGCCAGCAGCAGCTCAGTTATACTTTATAACCCCAGAGCATATCAACAATTTGATTTGGAAAGCCAGCTTAGTTCCTCCTTTGCCTTCCATCTTATTGGCTGCATAAATTGTTTTGCCATTTTTCTCTGGTATGGAGAAGACGAAAGCAATGCAGTTTTAGTCATGAGAGGTAATACACTTTCAGGCTTCTCTGAAGAAATTACCTTTTGTATGATAGTAATTAACACAGAGGGATTGTGATATGTCAAAACCCTAAAGACATTCCAAGACTCAAATGCAAATTGGCAGGAGAGACTTCCCAAAGAGGAGGAACCAAGGTGTGGCCTTGTGTGGTGGCTTCTGACATGAGTGCCATTAGAGACCCCTGGAGGGCTTGCTAAAACACAGACCACTATACCCCACTCCCAGAGTTTCTGATCTAGTCTTTCTGGGGCAAAGCCCTAGAATTTGCATTTCTAACGCATTTCCAGGGTCTCCTGCTGCTGGTGGTCCGAGGTCACACTTTGAGAACCAGTGCCTGGGAGTAGGAGTGGACCTAATGACTTTGAACCGGGTGTCCACTGTTCCCAAGTCCTGGGTCTTGGTCCTAGGACCTCCTGAATCAGAATTTGCATTTTAACAAGATCCTCAGGTCATTTGTTTGCACATTAAATTCGAGAAGCACTGATTTAATCTTACTGCTCCTCATTTTCCTCATCTGTAAAATGGGAATAATATTTATTTCCCAGGCTGTTGTGAAGTGCAGTGTGTATCATGGGCTTAGCTGTAGTTCCTGGTACAAAGTATGCCCTCAGCAAATGTTACCAGTTATAAGTATTAAGCCAATTTGGAATAAAAAAGCAAGTAATTTCTTTCCTTACAGCAACTTGGTTTTTAAAGGTCAAAATTGTATGTTTCTACTTAAAATTTTTTGATTCTGTGTGTTTCTCCTTTCCTTGGAAATACGAACATTAAGTGACAGTAGTAGGTTTGAGGACAAATGGGTTTACTATTTTAACTCATTCCCATCATATATGCCTTGACTAAAGTATCTTCAGTTATCTTAAGGGAGTGTGGGGGAAGTTCTGAAAGCAAAATCAGTATTAAATGAAAATATATGTATATCTAACACTTTGTAAAGGGCTGTGGAAGAAGCGCTTAAAGTCAGCGATACTTCAGTAGGGTGTGGACACGGAAAAAAGTTGGAAATTGGCCTTAGATTTTTCCCTCTTCTTTCTCCTACCTTTCTTTATTCAGTCCTTTCCAATTCAATTCTGTAATTATTTTCGGAATTGTGTGAAATTATTTTGCCCCAGTATGACTCAGAAAAGGTTGGTGTGCCTTAAAAAGTCTTCTTTGCAATGAAGCATTTCAGTGTTTCCTGACTCTTGAGGACCTGTTCCTCAGGGTGGGCCTCTGAATCCCACTTCCCCCCACCCCTTTTGCTCCTAGGATCCGGCTATAAATAGCAGAAGCCCTAGGCAGTTTGGAGTTGTGAGTGTCATCCCTGGACTTGTAATTTGTGGGCCTGGTGTCTGGCCTGGGACCAGCACTATGTACCTTGGACAGATCTATACTATATCCCCGTTTCCTCATCTTTAAATGGAAATCCTTCTATTTTTCCTGCCTGTATCTCCATGTTGTAGTGAGGAGCAAATTAAGATGCCTCAAATATCAACAACATTGTTTTTATCGTTGTTACTGGGGCAGATCCCTGAAATGCAAGAGTAGAGCTGGCCTTAGAGAACATCAGGGTACCCTGGTGTCAGAAGTCTGCTCCCCAGACTCAGATTGGTGAGGTTTTATTAAAAGTGGTCATAAAGACATTGGCCCATAAAGGCTGAGCATATACACTCATGAGGAAGCCCTGGGCTCTGTTTCTAATTTATTCATTTTAGGGGCTGGCAACCTCCTTTCAGCGTCCTGCAGGTGAAACACTGCTGGGAGAAGCCCGAGGCAATGACAGCTGTCGTCAGCCTTGTAGTGAGTGGAAGCTGATTGCTTCACTGGATGAACAAGTGACTTTGTCCTCCTCTCCCCTGTGGTGGAACTTCTGCTACATGCTAAGCCCTGGCTGCATGCTGAGTGCCCTAGAGGTTTTCCCAGAGGGAGGGGAGATTGTGAAGGGCTAAGGAAGATAACATGACTTGCATTTAGCAAGTCTATGGCCTGGGTCTCAGGGAAGACCATCCCTTTCTGTCCAGTCTCTCCTACAGCCTTGGCTCCTTAAAGGATTTTACCAGGAAGCTCTTAGATGCCTGCTTAGATAGATAGGTAAACTAACAAACAGGAAACATTTGATTGCAAATCCCGCTAGTAAGTTTTTCCTCTTAAGGAGAAATTCAGGCTGTTGACTGTAAAGAATGTGGTCCTAGGCTTGACTCCTGGTAAGTTCCCATCTTTGAACTTTCTCCCCTTGGCCTAGTCTACCTTTTTGGATAGGAAGCCAAATTTTCTTCTTCCTTGCATCCTATAAGTCCTTGAGGCTCCCTTGCTCCATCGCTGATTTAATGTCTCAGTGTAAACTTCAACTTTACCATCTGTGACTTTAACATCTGTTCCAACCCCCTGTGCTGCAGATGCTGGAAAACAAAAGAACTGATTGAGAAAACTTCCCCGGAGCTCAGTTTCTGGGTACTATATTGGTTCTGCCCATGTGCAAGTCTAGCTTTCAGAGCTGAGTGGACCGGAGTGAGAGGCAGGGCATGAAGCATCCACTTGGCTGCTGCACATCAGGCTGGAGGCTGCCGTGTTCCACGCTCACCAGCTTGCCGTGATGGCCCTCTCCACTGTGGCAGGGCCTTGCAACTTATTCCTGCAAGCCCTCCGTAGGTCCTTTAAGCCCCCTAACGCCTGGCGATAAATCACTCTACGCTGAAACCAGCTAGAGTGGTTTCTGTTGGCTGCAGCTGGATCCTAACTGATACAGTGACTGGGCATCTGCCGTTCTCCCTGATGTGACTCCCCAGCTTTCACATGTTGTTCTTGGCCAGCCTGACTGTCTGGCCACCAGAGTGGCTGCACCCGTTATCCCAGTCCAGCAGGGGTCTTTTCCTCCCCTCACTCCCAGGCACGTTCTTTGGTGTGAACTCTGCTGCAGCCACAGCCAGTCAAGGTCTTGAGCAATCAAAAAACGCTGCTCAGTTGAAATTGCTTAAACATCGTGTGTAGAAGGATGAGTTACATATGAGTTTACATAGCTTCGTGGCCTATTCTTATTCTGATGTTTCAAATGCGCTGGCTTGCTGGAAGCTGATCAGAAATTCTTCACACCTTCTGTCCTATTGGGTATCCCAGCCTTTCCAGACATCTGGAATTTTTCACTCATTCATTTGCCATATTTAAGAGACTTATGTTTTTAAAGTGAACGAGAAGGGCACTTTTCATTTCAAAGATTTCTCTATGCAGTTTTCTAGGTGTTATCAAATAGTATCCTTCAGGGAATCCTTTTAGAAGAATTGGACATATGTGCTGAAGATAAGAAACCTTTGTGAAGAAAATACAGACATTTCAGGAGTCAGGAATATCAAGGGACATCCAGAGTCACACTGAAGTCCCTGACTTGAACTTAGGAGTTGTGGATTCTTCATATGGGTTCTGTGCCATTGTACCATTGGTCTTCCCTAAGTGTATCTCGAAGCAGCTGAACTTCACTCACTGAAATGGTCATAAGCCAGGAAGTGCTTGAAGTTACTGAGACTTCCTGCTACCTGCAATAGGGAAATGGCATGAGAGGCCAAATGGCTTTTATTTTTGAGGTGAGATGGACGTGTGGATAATCACATAGTCTCTCCCTCTCCATCACTAAACCTGTATGCATGATAGAAAATATCTCAAAAGAATTCATGTGTCTTTCCAAGCCTGAGTGGTGGAAGAGAGAGCCTAGTGATGTGTCTTGGGTAGAGAAGGTGTGTTATATGTGACCAGCACACACACACTCACCACTCACTCACTCTTAAGAACTGTTCCTTTCAAAGCACAATTGGTCTCTGCCTTTGAGCACAGTCCATTCCTGGAAACTCTATCATAAAGCAGTCATATTTTCCCATAAGAACGATGTCATAATTGGGTATTGCATTCCTGACCAAGGACTTGCCATTAAATAAACTATAGATGTGACAAAAATATGTCATGAAAGCAAAGATGCGACAGCTCTAAACCTCTATAGTAATTCTGAAGAATAAAATTTTGCTGTCATATAAACGGGCTCAAATATACTGTACACATTGATTATATAAGAAATCTCAATGAACTATAAAGTCCATATAATAACATAAGAAGTACAAATCTAGTGCATCATAAATTTGACCTAAAACTAATATTCTAGCTATAATAAACATTAAACATTTAATTAAGAATCATTTTTCTTGCCTTTTGGAAGTTAGGACATTTTAGTATACGATTTGAATGGCTCAGTTTTCTCAAAAAGAGCTAACCGTATGCCTTCTATTATTTCCTTGAAACTTCCCAGTAATAAGTAGAGGCCTTTCAGAAAGCATCCCAGTGACTTTGACACAATAGCCCACAGGGACACTATTGCCACTAGACAGAATGTTTCAAACCACTAAATGGGGAATAGATATTATAAAGCAGTAGTCCCCAACCTTTTTGGCATCAGGGTCTGTTTTCGTGGAAGACAATTTTTCCACGCAGTGGGGCTTGGGGGGGTTGGTTCAGGTGGTAATGCTGGCGATGGGGAGCGGCAGGTGAAGCTTCACTGGCTTGCCTGCCGTTCACCTCCTGCTGTGCGGCTCGGTTCCTGACAGGCTGCTGACTGCTACTGGTCTGCGGCCCAGGGGTTGGGGACCCCTGTTATAAAGAATGATATAGGTTTGTTCTGTGGAATGCTGAATGGGTGAATGGTGTGTTGGAGAGGTGAGGGCTGAGAGCTGTGTCCATATACATAGTTCTGAGCCTTGAGCTTGCTGTAAACTCCACTGTCTCCACTTAACCTATTCCACGTTTATCCAATGCTCTAGTGCTTAGTGACTTAGAAAGAATACCTATACCTTCAGTAACTGTATGGCACTCTTTTGCTTCCCTTTAGAATATCAAGTTCAAGAGACTTCAAAGCTCTGCCACGATTTTCTTTTTTTTTCTTAACAAAGCAAAATTTTAAAAATTAGTAACAATAACTCTTTAGCTCATTTCTCTTAAATATAGCCTTTGAGTATATGCTGTAGGAATACTGTGCTTTTTAGTTCATTGCTTCTAGCACCTGGCACGTGATTGGTACTCAATAAACATTTGTGCAAAAGAAAGCAAGCAAGAGAAAGAAAGAATAACGAGAATAACGAATTGCTCATGTAAGAGGTTTAGCTACCTCAGGGCTCCTAGGACCAGTTGCTTACAGAGGAGATGCCTTGAGGAGTTCAGGAAAATTGGGCTCCCAGGAGTGGTTCAGAATAGTCCATCCAGCAAAAGAGTAACTGGCCAGTTCCGATTTGGGAAGGTGAAGGCACAGGAAATCAGATCAGTGGCATCTAGAGCAGGGCACTTTAAGAGTCAGTATGATTCAGGGGATCAGGCAAGGCACTCATCTGCCTCTTTGCTTATGTGTTCTCTCCAGGTCATCTCGTCTGCCCCACTTCACCTCATCCATGTCAACTTCCACCTGGAATCCAGTGGCTCCTAAACCTGTCTTTGCAGCTCAGTCTCTTATCTCAGCCCCAGGTACTTATATCTGCATATCTACTGGACTCATCCATTGGTCCTAAAGGCACCTCAAATTTACCTTATTTAAAACTAAATGAATTATCCTTTCTCACCCCAAACTTTAGTATCTTTACTTGGTGAGAGACTAAAACCTTCTTCATTTATTGGGCTTTCTTAAGCAAAAGTGAGGGAAGAGTATGTTTGAACAAATTTGAATTCTTTTCATTGCTACCATCCTGTCTTAGTTTTTAGGTGAAAAGAATTCATCACCCAGAGTCTTGGCGAGCAGGTCCCACTGTGTTGGTCTGTGTGCTGGAAGCAATTTCCTAAGAGCTATGCTTATTGAAAATCACACACTTTTGGAAAAAGCCATTTACAGGGTGTATCAGTGATGCTTTCAACACATTTTGAGAGTAGACTTTATGGTGTCAGAATGGATTAGCTCTAAGGAGGGTGGCTGCAGGAAGGTTTAGGAAGAGCCTGGAACTGCGGAGTTTCCCAGGATACAGAACCTTCAGTGCTAAAACCAGGACAGTTGCAGGGAAACTGGGACAGTTGGTTACCTCGTAAAGGGATGTTTTCAATGTGTAATAACAGGAAGCAAGTCACTGAAAGTTATGAGTAGAAAATCTGTGGTTGGCATCAAATCTTTTTGGCCATATCAACACATAAGAGTGACAATACTGTCTTTCCATTAACTTGTTTAGACTGTGAGGATCAGTGGATTTGTAGGGCAGTGGTTTTCATTGATACAGATTTGTGGAAGTATTTACTGTTGAATCCATGAGCTACTTGCTACTATTCAGACATTTAATACAGACAAGTATTATAAATCTATGAACAACTGTTTCTCTGTATTTAAATAATGATCCATAAAAACCTGTTATAGAGGGAGCAGCATATATTCAGCTAATGAGTAAGCATTGGTTTGACCAAGTGTGAGAATGCAAAGGGATATTTGAAATATTAATATTCCAAAGACATATTGAAGCAAATATTCCATTTACTACAGTGGGCATGTTTAATTACTGAAGAATAGTTGGCTTTTATTGTCAGTTGGCTTACAGCTATGTTACTGGTAACAAGTCATAAATTTTAATGTATCACCTTTCAAGACTCCGAGGGACAATACTTTAAGGTAAAGAGAATATGTAAGAATTTTTACAGCATGGCAGTTTTGTTGTTAATTGTTATTAATAAATTAGCAAGAAAGGGGTAGCAAAAGGGTGAATTGCTGGAATTCATTAAATTGAGGGTAACTCTCTTTGTGCATGAGCCAATTATTTCTAAGGGCGCTCAGAGGAGGCAGTACCATCCAAAGCGAAGATATCATAAAAATGGGGAAAAAAATCACTAGTGGGACATCATAGCAGTGGGCGTTGTCTAGGTATTTTAATCCTAGTTAAAGAGTAAATGAAAATGAACGTGAGCAATTTCAGAAAGCTTACTTTGTATCTTAGCGGGTAAGTGTGGAGACGGATTGCCTGGGTTTCATCCCTTATGGGGCCTTGTGCAAGTTAGCTACCCCCTTCAAGCCTTGATTTTTTTCCATCTGTAAAACTACAATGAAGGAGTTACCTCTTGAGCTTGATAAGTTGAGACAGTGAACGTAAAACTGTTAACAGACTGCCTGAGTGTTAGTTGATATTATTTTATGCATTAATATTATTATATATTAACCTTAATATAATGTATAATATAACAATTATTACATAATATATTTATATTTTGTCTTAGCTTAGCCACACCACTTTGAGTGGCTTTATAGGCTGAGAAGTCCAAGGTCAAGGTGTCCTAGATTCGATTCTTTTTTTTTTTTTTTTGCGGTACGCGGGCCTCTCACTGTTGTGGCCTCGCCCGTTGCAGAGCACAGGCTCCGGACCCGCAGGCTCAGCGGCCATGGCTCACGGGCCTAGCCGCTCCGCGGCATGTGGGATCTTCCCGGACCTGGGCACGAACCCATGTCCCGTGCATCGGCAGACGGACTCTCAACCACTGCGCCACCAGGGAAGCCCCCTAGATTCAATTCTTGATGAAGGCTCTCTTCTTGGCTTGCAGACAGCCGCCATCTTGCTCTTTCTTTATGTGGTAGAAAGAGAAGGCTCTGGTGTGTCTTCCTCTTATAAGGACAGTAATTCCATCATGGCTGCTCTACCCTCATGACCTCCTCTAAACCTCCCAAAGGTCCCACTCCCAAATATCATCACACTGGGGGTTAGGGCTCCAACATTTTCGAGGGGATATAAACATTCAGTCCATAACAGATATATTAAATAATAAAAACAAAACAACTAATATTTGTTATTATTAAATAAATTTTGGGATTATAAGTGTTGAGATCTGCAATTGAATGAAATGCCATCTGGTATTACATGAGAATAATTGGTGATTTTTTGGTCATTATTTTGCCCTTACTGTGAGCATGCCTTGAATATAATGATTTGAAGGATCACACATTACCAAAACTGGGTTAAATGTATATGTGATGATTAAAAAGACAAACTGTGCAAACATCATCAGTTGGTAAAAAATTTTGCAGTAAATGCATTCATTGAGTTCCAGATACAAGCCTCATCGGGAAGGATTACTGTTCGTTAGCTTAGAAGATTCTGTCTTTCTGAGAGTTATCAGATGGAAAACTCTGGGTTGGCTTTGCACTGTTTGAAAATGCAAGATCTTTGCAATTCTCATACTCTTGGTGAAATGTAAACAGTTCTTCAAAGGGTTTAATGACAGGGATAAATTAAAGACAATTTCAAATCAACAACTGATAATCATTAACATTGGAGGCCTAAACATGACCCGGGGTCACTAATTTACTAATAATCTCTTTATAGGCACATATAGCATTAGTAGGCGATAAAGAGTAGATTGAAATGAGTGATAAGTTAGATGAATTTCCAATAAATACAGGAAATTCTGATGCTGGAAGACCTCAGGTATGTGTCCAACCATAGGGATGAGAAAAAACAGATTTGATAAATTAGGCTGATTCAAGCAAGTGGGATTATCTGTTTCAAGAATTGGAGAAAGGAAGGGGGCATGTAGATGTTTGTTGAATGAATGATGGTGAAGGGATGCCTACCGGGATTAGTTCAGGGGGACACCTAGATTTATGCTGATGCTGTTTCTTATCAGCCACTTTTGGATGAGGAAAGGAACCTGAGTTGGGAGAGATCCCAAATCCTGAAAGGAGAGATGGGACCAATTGGGGCAGATGGAACACATGGATCTCTCTACAGGGTCTTCACAATCATCGGTAATCACAAGTTCCATTTCCTGATTGGTGGCTCCTGGAGGAGGGGGCATTATTCCCTGCTGATAAAGTTTAATGTCAAGTGTAGACTGATTTGCTTTACCTCCAGGCCCTTTTTTCTCAATTTAGAGATGGTGGCTGTTTTTCTGTCAGATACAGGCTTCACTTAATGACTGTGTAGTTTATTACCCAGTAGGTCATATCCTGTATATTTTAAGAACAAACACCTCAGAGACTGTGACTTGGTGGAAGGAGATGACATGTGTCACTGCTGTTATTTTCACTACAGCTTGGTGGAAAAACTAATTACCTTTTCATCTGGGCAAATTCAGAGGTCAGTTTACCACTAGTATATCACTACATGACAAGGAACATGGGTAATTAGGTGGGATGTGTAACCTGGATATTCCGTGGATCTCATTACATCTTATTTAGAAAGGCTATAATTTGATTGGTGGAAAATTAAGGCATCTTCTCATGGGTCATTTTATCTTTCTGCAATAATAATTCTTGGCTTGATTAAAAATTGATCCAGTGTCTTCAAGTGAATTTATTATTGCTGCAATCTATCACCCCCAGACAGATAATCTGGTTCCCATCTTTATCTGATTTGAAAAATCTGTCACTTATTATGTGTTGTTTTTTTTCAATCATTTAAATTGATAGCATTCTAGGAAGGTATCTGCAACCCCAGGTTTCTCGGAAAAAAGCTTGCAGAAAGTGTGGGTTCATCCTTTTATGGTAAAGGATTGGATAATCTGTCAATTTTAATAAATTGATTTTGAATTGGTCTGTGGCAACATTTTCTCTATTAAAAATAATCAAACCCCATTTTGAGGACTGAGAACAATTGAAGGATAGTATGAGGGCGGACTGTTTTTCCTCTTTCTCTCTCTCTCCCTCCCTCCCTCCCTCCAGCTGCTTTTGTTGAACCAGAGGACTTTAGTTCATTTAAAGATTCCCTAGACTGCAAAATGTAACCCCAAATCCTTGAGAGTCAACCAAATATGTTTAATGACCCTCACAAAGTTACAGAACGTCAGTCCATATGCAGGAAAAACATTTTGAGTTAATTTAGGCATTCAAGGAAACATTAAATTTAATTATTCACATTTTATAGGTTCACTCAGCTCACAGTATGAGTCCAATAGAAGATATAAAACTTACAATCATCAAATGTATTTTTGACTTCTACTTTAATAATAGCTATCTTTCTATTATTTTTTAGTATATGTGCTGCCAAAGTGAGTGCTAGTTATCTCTTATTAAGTGCTTACTACATGTAGGTAAGAACTTAAGAGGTTTATGTGGGTTTATTTAGGCATCCTGTCAGCTCTGGTGGCTGTGGTTTAGTCACAATTGGTAAGCAGGCCACCAGGATTCAAATCCTGATGTTCTGACTCAAGAATATGCTCATTACCAGTATGAGTGTACCCGCCCCCCTTTTTGGAAGTTTGCTTTACACCACTTTGCATTTATAAAAGACTTACATTAGTACTACAATGAGACTTCTTTTTTTTTGTTTAAATCTTTATTGGAGTATAATTGCTTTACAATGGTGTGTTAGTTTCTGCTTTATAACAAAGTAAATCAGCTATATGTATACATATATCCCTATATCTCCTCCCTCTTGCATCTCCCTCCAACCCTCCCTATCCCACCCCTCTAGGTGGTCACAAAGCACCGAGCTGATCTCCCTGTGCTATGCGGCTGTTTCCACTAGCTATCTATTTTACATTTGGTAGTGTATATATGTCCATGCCACTCTCTCACTTCGTCTCAGCTTACCCTTCCCCCTCCGGGTGTCCTCAAGTCCATTTTCTAGTAGGTCTGCATCTTTATTCCCATCCTGCCTGTAAGTTCTTCAGAACCATTTTTTATTTTTTATTTTAGATTCCATATATATGTGTTAGCATATGGTATTTGTTTTTCTCTTTCTGACTTACTTCACTCTGTATAGCAGTCTCTAGGTCCATCCACCTCACTACAAATAACTCAGTTTTGTTTCTTTTTATGGCTGAGTAATATTCCATTGTTTATATGTGCCACCTCTTCTTTATCCATTCATCTGTTGATGGACAGTTAGGTTGCTTCCATGTCCTGGCTATTGTAAATAGAGCTGCAGTGAACATTGTGGTACATGACTCTTTTTGAATTATGGCTTTCTCAGGGTATATGCCCAGTAGTGGGATTACTGGGTCGTATGGTAGTTCTATTTTTAGTTTTTTGAGGAACCTCCATACTGTTCTCCATAGTGGCTGTATCAATTTACATTCCCACAAACAGTGCAAGAGGGTTCCTTTTTCTCCACACCCTCGCCAACATTTATTGTTTGTAGATTTTTTGATGATGGCCATTCTGACCGGTGTGAGGTGATACCTCATTGTAGTTTTGATTTGCATTTTTCAAATGATTAGTGATGTTGAGCATTGTTTCATGTGTTTGTTGGCAATCTGTATATCTTCTTTGGAGAAATGTCTATTTAGGTCTTCTATCCATTTTTGGATTGGGTTATTTGTTTTTTTGATATTGAGCTGCATGACCTGCTTGTAGATTTTGGGGATAAATCCGTGTCAGTTGCTTTGTTTGCAAATATTTTCTCCCATTCTGAGGGTTGTCTTTTCGTCTCGTGTATAGTTTCCTTTGCTGTGCAAAAGCTTTTAAGTTGCATTAGGTCTCATTTGTTTATTTTTGTTTTAATATCGATTTCTCTAGGACATGGGTCAAAAAGGAGTTTGCGGTGATTTCTGTCATAGAGTGTTCTCCCTATGTTTTCCTCTAAGAGTTTTATAGTGTCTGGCCTTATATTTAGGTCTTTAATCCATTTTGAGTTTATTTTTGTGTACGGTATTAGGGAGTGTTCTAATTTCATTCTTTCACACGTAGCTGTCCAGTTTTCCCGGCACCACTTATTGAAGAGGCTGTCTTTTCCCTATTGTATATTCTTGCCTCCTTTATCAATGATAAGGTGACCATATGTGCGTGGGTTTAATCTCTGGGCTTTCTATCCTGTTCCATTGATCTGTATTTCTCTTTTTGTGCCATTACCATACTGTCGTGATTACTGTAGCTTTGTAGTATAGTCTGAAGTCAGGGAGCCTGATTCTTCCAGCTCCGTTTTTCTTTCTCAAGATTGCTTTGGCTGTTCAGGGTCTTTTGTGTTTCCATACAAATTGGGAAATTTTTGGTCCTAGTTCTATGAAAAATGCTATTGGTATTTTGATAGGGATTGCATTGAATCTGTAGATTGCTTTGGGTAGTATAGTCATTTTCACAATGTTGATACTTCCAATCCAAGCACATGATATATCTCTCCATCTGTTTGTATCATTTTTAATTTCTTTCATCAATGTCTTATAGTATTCTGCATACAGGTCTTTTGTCTCCCTAGGTAGTTTTATTCCTAGGTATTTTACTCTTTTTGTTGCAATGGTAAATGGAAGTGTTTTCTTAATTTCTATTTCAGACTTTTCATCATTAGTGTATAGGAATGCAAGAGATATCTTTGTATTAATTTTGTGTCCTGCTACTTTACCAAATTCATTGATCAGCTCTAGTAGTTTTCTGGTAGGATCTTTAGGATTCTTTATGTATAGTATCATGTCATATGCAAACAGTGACAGCTTTACTTCTTCTTTTCCGATTTGGATTCCTTTTATTTCTTTTTCTTTCTCTGATTCTTCTTTTTCTTCTCTGATTGCTGTGGCTTCCAAAACTATGTTGAATAAGATTGGTGAGAGTGGGCAACCTTGTCTTGTTCCTGATCTTAGAGAAAATGGTTTCAGTTTTTCACCATTGAAGGCGATGTTGGCTGTGGGTTTGTCATATATGGCCTTTATTATGTTGAGGTAAGTTCCCTCCATGCCTACTTTCTGGAGGGTTTTTATAATAAATGGGTGTTGAATTTTTTCAGAAGCTTTTTCTGCATCTGTTGAGATGATCATATGTATTTTCTCCTTCAATTTGTTACTATGGTGTATCACATTGATTGATTTACATATATTGAAGAATCCTTTCATTCCTGAGGTAAACCCCACTTGATCATGGTGTATGATCCTTTTAATGTGCTGTTGGATTCTGTTTGCTAGTATTCTGTTGAGGATTTTTGCATCTGTGTTCATTAGTGATATTGGCCTGTAGTTTTCTTTCTTTGTGACATCTTCACCTGGTTTTGGTATCAGGGTGATGGTGGCCTCGTAAAATGAGTTTGGGTGTGTTCCTCCCTCTGCTGTATTTTGGAACAGTTTGAGAAAGATAGGTATTAGCTCTTACCTAAATGTTTGATAGAAATCGCCTGTGAAGCCATCTGGTCCTGGACTTTTGTTTGTTGGATGATTTTTGATAACAGTCTCAATTTCAGGGCTTGTGTTTGGTCTGTTTATATTTTCTCTTTCTTCCGGGTTTAGTCTCAGAAGGTTGTGCTTTCCTAAGAATTTGTCCATTTCTTCCAGGCTGTCCATTTTATTGGCATATAGTTGCTTGTAGTAATCTCTCATGATCCTTTGTATTTCTGCAGTGTCAGTTGCTACTTCTCCTTTTTCACTTCTAATTTTATTGATTTGAGTCTTCCCCCTTTTTTTCTTCGTGAGTCTGGCTAATAGTTTATTAATTTTGTTTATCTTCTCAAGGAACCAGATTTTACTTTTATTGATCTTTGCTATTGTTTCCTTCATTTCTTTTTCATTTATTTCTGATCTGATCTTTATGATTTCTTTCCTTCTGCTAACTTTGGGGGGTTTTTTGTTCTTCTTTCTCTAATTGCTCTAGGTGTAAGGTTAGGTTGTTTATTTGAGATGTTTCTTGTTTCTTGAGGTGGGATTGTATTGCTATAAACTTCCCTCTTAGAACTGCTTTTGCTGCATCCCATAGGCTTTGGGTCATCGTTTTTTCATTGTCATTTGTTTCTAGGTATTTTTCGTTTTCCTCTTTGATTTCTTCAGTGATCTCTTGGTTATTTAGTAGTGTATTGTTTAGCCTCCATGCATTTGTTTTTTTTGCAGACTTTTTCCTGTAATTGATATTTAGTCTCATAGCATTGTGGTAGGAAAAGATACTTGATATGATTTCAGTTTTCTTAAATTTACCAAGGCTTAATTTGTGACCCATGATATGATCTATCCTGGAGAATGTTCCATGAGCACTTGAGAAGAAAGTATATTCTGTTGTTTTTGGTTGGAATGTCCTATAAATATCAATTAAGTCCATCTTGTTTAATGTATCATTTAAAGCTGATGTTTCCTTATTTACTTTCATTTTGGATGATCTGTCCATTGGTGATAGTGGGGTGTTAAAGTCCCCTACTATGATTGCGTTACTGTCTATTTCCCCTTTTATGGCTGTTAGCATTTGCCTTATATATTAAGGTGCTCCTATGTTGGGTGCATAAATATTTACATTTGTTATGTCTTTCTCTTGGATTGATCCCTTGATCATTATGTAGTGTCCTTCTTTGTCTCTTGTAATAGTCTTTATTTTAAAGTCTATTTTGTCTGATATGAGAACTGCTGCTCCAGCTTTCTTTTGATTTCCATTTGCATGGAATATCTTTTTCCATCACCTCACTTTCAGTCTGTATGTGTCCCTAGGTCTGAAGTGGGTCTCTTGTAGACAGCATATATACGGGTCTTGTTTTTGTATCCATTCAGCCAGTCTATGTCTTTTGGTTGGAACATTTAATCGATTTACATTTAAGGAACTTATCGATATGTATGTTCTGATTACCAATTTCTTAATTGTTTCGGGTTGTTATTGTAGGTGTTTTCCTTCTCTTGTGTTTTCTGCCTAGAGAAGTTCCTTTAGCATTTGTTGTAAAGCTGGTTTGGTGGTGCTGAATTCTCTTAGCTTTTCCTTGTCTGTAAAGGTTTTACTTTCTCCATTGAATCTGAATGACATCCTTTCTGGGTCGAGTAATCTTGGTTGTAAGTTTTTCCCTTTCATCACTTTAAATATGTCCTGCCACTCACTTCTGGCTTGCAGAGTTTCTGCTGAAAGATCAGCTGTTAACCATATGGGGATTCCCTTATATGTTATTTGTTGCTTTTCCCTTGCTGCTTTTAATAGTTTTTCTTTGTATTTAATTTTTGATAGTTTGATTAATATGTGTCTTGCCATGTTTCTTCTTGGATTTATCTTGTATGGGACTCTCTGCGCTTGTTGGACTTGATTGACTATTTCCTTTCCCATGTTAGGGAAGTTTTCAACTATAATCTCTTCAAATATTTTCTCAGTCCCTTTGTTTTTCTCTTCTTCTTCTGAGACCCCTATAATTCAAATGTTGGTATGTTTAATGTTGTCCCAGTGGTCTCTGAGACTGTCCTCAATTCTTTTCATTGTTTTGTCTTTATTCTGCTCTGCAGTGGTTATTTCCACTATTTTATCTTCCAGATTACTTATCCATTTTTCTGCCTCAGTTATTCTGCTATTGATCCCTTCTAGAGAATTTTTAATTTCATTTATTGTGTTGTTCATCATTGTTTGTTTGCTCTTTAGTTCTTCTAGGTCCTTGTTAAATGTTTCTTGTATTTTCTCCATTCTATTTTCAAGATTTTGTTTCATCTTTACTGTCGTTACTCTGAATTCTTTTTCAGGTAGACTGCCTGTTTCCTCTTCATTTGTTTGGTCTGGTGGGTTTTTACCTTGCCTCTTCATCTGCTGTGTGTTTCTCTGTCTTCTAATTTTGCTTAACTTACTGTGTTTGGAGTCTCCTTTTTGCAGGTTGCAGGCTCGTAGTTCCCATTGTTTTTGGTGTCTGCCCCCAGTGGCTAAAGTTGGTTCAGTGGGTTGTGTAGGTTTCCTGGTGGAGGGGACTAGTGCCTGTGTTCTGGTGGTTGAGGCTGGTTCTTGTCTTTCTTGTGGGCAGGATCGTGTCTGGTGGTGTGTTTTAGGGTGTCTGTAACATTATTATGATTTTAGGCAGCTTCTCTGTTAATGGGTGGGGTTGTGTTCCTGTTTTGCTAGTTGTTTGGCCTAGGGTGTCCAGCCCTGTAGCTTGCTGGTCGTTGAGTGGAGCTGGGTCTTAGCGTTGAGATGGAGATCTCTGGGAGAGCTTTTGCCATTTGATATTACGTGGAGCCAGGAGGTGTCTGGTGGACCAGTGTCCTGAACTCGGCTCTCCTCGCTCTGAGGCACAGGCCTGCATCCAGCTGGAGCACCAAGACTCTTGTCAGCCACATGGCTCTGAAGAAAAGGGAGAAAGAAGAAAGAAAGAAAGAAAAAAAAACGTTATCAAAAAATAATTATTTAAAATAAAATTAAAAAGTAATAAAAAAAGAAGAAAAAAGAAAGAATGAAAGAAGAGAGCAACCAAACCAAAAAACAAATCCACCAATGATAACAAGTGCTAAAAACTATCCAAAAAAAAAAAAAAAAAAAGGCAAGAAAACATAACAACAACAAAAATGGGCCGACAGAACCCTAGGACAAATTGTAAAAGCAAAGTTATACAGACAGTATCACCCAAAGAAGCTTACACATACACACTCACAAAAAGAGAAAAAGGAAAGAAATATATCTATATTAAAAAAAAAAAGGCAGAAGAGTAACCAAATCAATAAACAAATCTACCAGTGATAATAAACTCTAAATACTGAACTAAGATAAACATGAAACCAGAAACAAATTAGATGCAGAAAGCAAACCCCAAGCCTACAGTTGCTCTGAAAACCCACCGCTGCAATTTTGGGATGATTTATTGTCTATTCAGGTATTCCAGAGATGCAGAGTACTTCAAGTTGATTGTGGAGGTTTAATCCGTTGCTCCTGAGGCTGCTGGGAGAAATTTCCCTTTCTCTTGTTTGTTGTCACAGCTCCTGGGGTTCAGCTTTGGATTTGGCCCCGCCTTTGAGGTCGCCCTCTGGTGTCTGTTCTTTGCTCAGACAGGACATAAAGGAGCAGCTGATTGAGGGGCTCTGGCTCACTCAGGCGGGGTGGGGAGGGAGGGGTACGGAGGGCGGGGCAAGCCTGCGGCGGCAGAGGCCAGCGTGACGTTGCACCAGCCTGAGGTGCTCTGTGTGTTCTCCTGGGGAAGTTGGCTCTGGATCCCGGGACCCTGGCAGTGGCGGGCTCCACACGCTCCCAGGAGGGGAGGTGTGGTTAGTGACCTGTGCTTGCATACAGGCTTCTTGGTGGCTGCAGCACCAGCCTTAGCGTCTCATGCCCGTTTCTGGTGTTCGTGCTGATAGCCGCGGCTCGCGCTGGTCTCGAGCTCACTTGGGCGGTGCCCTGAATCCCCTCTCCTTGCACACCCCAAAACAATGGTCTCTTGCCTCTCTGGCAGGTCCAGACTTTTTCCAAGACTCCCTCCCGGCTAGCTGTGGCATACTAGCCCCCTTCAGGCTGTGTTCACGCAGCCAACCCCAGTCCTCTCCCTGGGATCCAACCTCTGAAGCCCAAGCCTCAGCTCCCAGCCCCCACCCGTCCCGGCAGGTGAGCAGACAAGCCTCTCGGGCTGGTGAGCGCTGCTCGGCACCAATCCTCTGTGCGGGAATCTTTTCGCTTTGCCCTCTGCACCCCCATTGCTGTGCTCTCCTCCGTGGCTCCAAAGCTTCCCCTATGCCCCCCCCCCCGCGTCTCCTCCAGTGAAGGGGCTCCCTAGTGTGTGGAAGCCTTTCCTCCTTCACAGCTCCCTCCCAGAGGTGCAGGTCCTGTCCCTATTCTTTTGTCTCTGTTTTTTCTTTTTTCTTTTGCCCTACCCAGGTATGTGGGGAGTTTCTTGCCTTTTGGGAAGTCTGAGGTCTTCTAACAGCGTTCCGTAGGTGTTCTGTAGGAGTTGTTCCACATGTAGATGTATTTCCGATGTATTTGTGGGGAGGAAGATGATCTCCACATCTTACTCCTCCACCATCTTGAAGGTCTCCCCTACAATGAGACTTCTTGCCTTAGAATTAGGTTTCTGAGGACACAGAAGGAAGCCTTTAGAGTAAGCATAAAGCCAACAGTTTCAATAGAGCAATTAATGCATATTTATTAAGGGCTTCCTATAATTGAAGCAGCATTCTTAGTCACTTAGGAATACAAAAAATAATGACAAGATTTGCATTAATAACCTGTAAACAGGAAAATTAATAATAGTAATGATAAAAGATAACAGTTCAACGTCATCATACGGGAGACTTTTATCCCGAAGTGCTAACAGGGCTGGCGCTATAGGAATTCAGAGGAGAGCTAACAACTGTAGGTGCAACAACCCTGGAATATGTCATGGGGAAGGAGGGTTTTTCATTGGGTCTTGAAGAGCAGTCAAGAATCTGGAGAGGTAGAGAGAAGGGAAATGGTTTTCTTGATGCGGGGAATGATGTGAGAAAAGCATGGAAATGGGAAGGAATCAGATGACTTGGGGAACAAATGCCTGGAATAGAAGATATGCGATTGTGGGATGATGGAGAAAAGGATGGTAGGTCATTTGGGGCCTGATGTGGAAACCTCGAGCGCTAGGGCAGGAGAGTGGAATTTGTCTAAGGGGCCAGAGTAAGGCACTGGAAGCTTTGGTGCCAAAGCGGGTTGTGAGCAAAGCAGACCTTGAGTTGGTAAGGTGAACACAGGACAGCCGTAGATTAGAGAACGGGTGATGTCAGAGGGCTGCTTGCTGACCCACTGCAAGAGGCAGACAGTTTTCCCTGGGGAAAGGTGGTGTGAAGGCCTTCAAAAGCATCTAACTGAGGCTCCTGTGACATGGTCTCAGGACTAGGGGTTGTGAAACTGGTACTCCTTGTTTGCCTCAGCCACCCACGTCTGCTCAGTCCCATGTTTTGTGTGTTGAACCAATGCAGCCTGACTTCCTGTCCTGCTTTGATTGCTCCCTCAGTGCTGATGTTCCTGGTTTTCCCCTCCCCCAGCCTGATGTTAGCCTCATGATTGGCATTCCTCTTCCAGCCACTTCTTTGGCTGGCTCCAACCTATCTGTTACTCTGGTTTATTGCAACTTATGACTCACAACCCTGGCAGCCTCCCCTGCCTGTGGGCCTCACCAGCCCAACCACAGCCAGGGAGACCAGTTAGGAGGTAATTGCCATAAAAGTAGATCACAGAGTGACAGTGGTTGACAATAGGTGTTGACAATTGGGCTTTAGAGGAAGAGGTAGTTACCATTGTATGTAAGAAGGTTTTTCTTAAAAAAAGTTTAAGTCACTTTTAGGGTCTTAGCTCTCTAGAGATCTCTTTTGAGATTAATTGTATATTTAACCCAGTTTATAGCTTTTATATAAAAAATGTGAAATACAGGTTTTATTCATTCATAATCATTTGACGAATCTTTTATTGAGAGCCTCGATTCCAATAATGTAATTTCTACCTCTTTTACTTCTGGACAACTGAAAAAAACAACCCTTAAGTTTTAAAGCATCTTATAGTTTACATAGTGTTTTCACTCAACCTGAGGATAGCTCTGTTGAAAGGTCCTGTTAATCTACTTTTTCAAGGGAAGATAATGAAATTTGGAGAGGCACTCACCCAGAATTCCACCGGTTTGTAAATGGTAGGGTTTGAGAATTAAACCCGGGCTTTCTGACTCTAAGAGCAGGGGATTTCCACACTAATACAGTTGCTTACAAAATTCCATTGTCCGAGAAGAGTGGCTGTGGGCTCTTCCAAGCATAGACCATGCTGGTGGTGGGCCAAGGTCACATAATTGGTGAGTTGAGGAGGACAGGCGCAGTGGGCCTGGAAAAGGTGGGCTCTGCCCGGCTCTGTTCGGTGGGGCCGAACAAGCTCCAGGCTGGCCTTAATAGGATTGTCCAAAGAATGTAGCAAACTTGGCCTTGGTTGGGTTAGGCCCATGGTGTGGCTTCAGTAACAAACACATGGAAGACAACTGTGTTAAGATTTGGGGAGGGCCACTGTTGGGTGAGTCTGTGGTTGTGTGGGACTCCAGGGCAGCAAGGCTAGCTCCAGCCTCACTGTCTAGTCAGGCAGGGCTCCCAAATTGCTGTCAGGCATGGGGACACTGGCTCAGGTGCAGGGCAGAGCTGAGAGGGTGATTGAAGGGCTTCAGTGCTGGCCAGTGGGCAAGGCCAGGGAAGGCCAGTTACTGGGCTGAACGTCCTTATTTTCGTACTGCAGTGTTCATCAGTCAGGGTCCCTGCATTTACCATGGTTGGGTTTTGAGGTTATTCCCTCTCATAAACTGCAGTTATTGTTTTTGTTTCTATGACCATCCTGGCATGTGGCTTAGCTGATGACCTGATATTTTTACTAGGCTCTGAGCTTTGCAGAGGGCCTTGATTGTTATGGGCTGTGATGTTCAAAATTGGGTTCTGGAGCCTCCAAGAGTCCCAGCAAGCACTTTGCTACTGGCTTTCTTCCCTTCCTGTTCTTTTTTTAATCTGATTCCCCAAGTCACATAGAAGATACTGTTTGCTTAATTGTGTGAGAGTCTACTAATATGCCGATAATAATACCTTCCACATGTTTGCTGCTTTATACTTTTCAAAGCACTTCCACACCAATTATTATTTGGAATCGTTGTCGAATCCCTGTTAGGTAGATTGGAGAGTATTTTTATTTTCATTTCATACATGGGTAAATTGAGGCTCAAAGACCATAAAACAGTCAAGATCTTCTGACTTGTGGGCATGTGTCCTGCCTAACATATGTGCTGTTTTTGAATTCTCATTTGGGTGAGCTGAGGTAGTGAGGGAGGCTACTCGTGTCCTTTTATGTTAGTTTTTCAAGAATGCTGACCATGAGGATGATGATGACAAATCACCTGTAAGATGTGCCCACTCAGAAGTCTCTCATGTAATTCTTGGAATTTCAACAGACTTCATTAAAAACCAACCTGAACCCCAGGTGACCTCAGGTTTTCTAATATGCCAATCATTCATCTAAGGAAACAGAACTAAGTTACTCGTACCTGAAAGAAAGTCTTTTGCAAAACAAAGAGTGTACACATACTCTTACCTGAACCCAGCAGTTACACTCAACAGTGGCAGTTATTATAAATGGCTATATTCCTTTAGCAGCCCTAGAGAAAGAATGAAAGAAAATTGTGCAACCAATTTAATGAGGTGTGTGTATAAGAGGGATGGTTAGCAATTTGTCTTTAACAATCTTGTTATACGGCAAGAGGCTTTGAGGGGAAAGAGAGAGACCGGGAGTCAATGCTATATTTTCTAACAATCCTCAAGAGAAAGGAGATAAAGACCAAGAAAATTCACTAAGCAAATGTTTTCTATCTGGCAACAAATGTAGGCTCCATGCTTGCAGACTCACCGGGCAATATGAACTGAAAAGGGTTATAAATCTGGATTTAACAAAGGTTTCACCTCAGTGGTAATAGAGTTAGAGGGTGAAAGGTTACATCTTGTTCAACCTTCTCAGGAATCATTTTCTGTAATGCTGGAGAGTAATTTTGTGGCATTTCTGGAAGCTCAATTGAATGAAAAGAAATCTCATTTGGTACTTAAACCAGTGTTAACCAAAGTAGGTACTTAGAAGGCTACCTATGTATCCAGTAAAGTTCAAATGAAATGGCAGAAAACCACTTTAATTGCAGCATCTAGTGCCTCCAAACATGTGGGTACTCCTGCTCCCAGCAGTGTGACATAATATTGACAGTTGTTTAATTGGGCTTTTCTGAAGGGAGAGCCCCTTTTAATAGGACCACATCTTGAGCTAACGTTTAGAAGGCACTCAGCCCAAGAACTACCCTGGTGCATTTTCCTCTGCCTCTTCAGTTGCATTTAGGTTCATAAAACTTAAATCAGTCACTAATGTAGCTAATTCAGAAACTAAACGATTATTTATTGAGCAACTACTATGTTCCTGGCCTTATTCTAGACTCAGTGAGGCTTAGGAAGATGTTTACAACATGGTCTCTATTAGTCCAGACTCTGGTTTCCAGTAAGAGAAAGACATCCAGTGGAAGCATCTAGGAGGTAATTCAAGGGACTCTGTAATCACCATTGCTTTCCCAAGCCAAGTCTAATTTTAATAATAAAACCATAATTCACGAAAGTCAAGATGCCATCTATTGTAAAGAGTACCATTATTTTATTTACAACTTGGCATAAAGAAAAAGTATTCAAGATAGGAAGTTTACTAGGAGACCCCTACCTAAAGGCAGGATACCAAAGAGCTACTCACTCAGTGAAAGGATAAAGGAAAATTCTCTGGAAGGGCCAGCTAGGAAACCTGCATGTCTCAGCTTTGGACATCTGCAGAGGGAATAAAACCCAAATCTCTCTGAGAATCTGAGCTACAAGTACTGGTGGTGTGGTCCAAATACTTAGAAAAATTAATTCCCAGTAGGCTCAGATAACTCTGATTGGCAGAAAGAAATGCCAGTCCTCTCTGGAAGAATTCAACTTCAATTCAAGCCCAGGGATTGTATGATCCCTTTGATTATATGACACATTCTGATTTCAGGAATGTTACAATCTGAGAATAATGTGAATCCAAGAATTGATGAAGAAAAGTCATAATGATTTTCATGACTAACATATTAACATACCTTTATATAATATTCTTTGCCTTTGCTGTGGACAGTGGAATGTTTCTCAATCTTCTGTAAAGTGTGACTAAAACCATCTTAAAAATCTTCCTATTTTTATTGAGCTGTAATAAACAAGATTGCTATGCATGCTCAGTTCCCAGAAAGTTCCACAGTCTCTTTCCTAATCAAATTGCCCTCCAAAGATTCTCCCATAAAGAAATGAGGGGACCCTAACTGAACCCAATTTCAACAGACTTAAAGGAAACACATAGTTTGTGTACCCCTAAAAGTCCAGGGGTTAGGTCTAGCTGGATCCAGTGACTCAAATGTTCTCATCAGGACCTGGAATTGCTCATCCCTTGGTTCTGCTTTTTCCATTCTGGATTCAGACTCAGGCTCCACATGGGGCTCTCAGCACCTCCAGCCTTACGTCATTTTCCCTGTTGGCAGTCTCAGCAGAAATCAAGCTTCTATTTTCCACTGCCATCACAAATCTCAGAATTGAGCCTTATAGGTTGGTTGGATCGTGTATCCATTCCTGGGGCAGGACAAAGGTTTTGGCCACTCCCAAGCCACAGGGTCTGAGAGTGGAGTGGTATGATTCTCAAGAATGCAATTACCAGGACAAGGGGGCTTGGGGACTAGTCAAGATAGAAGTAATCAGTTATGTCCTGGAAACAACAGCTGTCCACTCCATGACCTCCTTGTGCTGGAGGAAGTAGAGTCTATTTGTGGGCATACTTACTGTTATAGGTATGACAATTCAAGGTGTAAAGGAAAATTCAAGACAGCTAGGTGAGAGATGTGACCAAATTACATGAGACAAGTGCCAGGAGAGGTACAAACTGTAAGAGTTTGAAGGAGGAAGAAGTGTCTGGATTAGAGTAACTGAGAACACTTCATAGAAGAATTTGGGACGATGGGGAAAGAGGAAGAGGGAAGCAGATGGGAAAGAGCGAGAACCATGGCTTGGGGAGGAGTAAGCAAGGAGATGATGTTATCTTAATTCTGGAAAATTGGTCGACTTTATGTGTGCCTCACATTCTATAGACTTCTCAGTTGGTGCTCAAAACCACTATTTTTATTCCTGGTCAGAGGGCATACTCTCTAATTAACCTGAGAACTTCCTCAGGATGGAGAAGATTACTGGGCTGAACCGATTCTTGCATCTAATTCAGGTCGCATCAAACCAGCCATGTGTGTTGGTGAGGTATTTAACTTCTCTCAGCCTCTGCTGCCTCATCTGAACATGGCAATGATTTACCTGCCACATCTGTCTCACGGGATTGTGATGAGGATCCAGAGGAGTGTTCGTGAAGATGTCTTGAATCAAACAGGAAAGTCTGATACAAATGCAAAGCATTATCTGTTGTATTCAGCCTGGGGCCGGTCTTATTTAAATCTTGTGCCCTGCTCAGTTCACCTTTTATTTCTATTAGGGCTGTTCTGTAGATTGTAAATATAAACAATGAATTTATGTGGGTTACTAGAAATATGAAAATGGGGAATGGAATCTTTGATACATGAGTTAACCAGCTTTCCCCTGAGCTAGTTTATCTAAGGCAGGAAGTATATTTCTAGGTTGTAGAAAACTCCCTCTCTCCCTCCCTCCCTTCCTCCCATCCATCCATCCATCCATCCATCCATCCATCCATCCATCCATCCATTCAATATTTCCTGAGTCGGACACATTATCTAGCATATAAGGAAAATGAAATTAAAGGCAATTAACTTAGGATTACATTGTATATTATCACTAAATAATTTGGTTACAAAGACTGAGAATACAAAAACACAGAACACTATCTCATTGTTACAACTATGAAGAGTCTTGAAGGACTTAGAGAGCACCAGTATAAGCAGTCATTGTTATTGTACTACAACTGTCAACTGTATGGATGTAGTTAACAGAGTTGTGATAGGTGTGAGGGCACAAAAACTCGCTTTCATTGTAAAAAAAAAAAAAAAAGAATCATATCAGAAAAAAATGGTTTCCCTGAATCTGAGAATCTTGATTTGGGGTCCCCATTGGATTTCAGGGGTTTGGCTTCTCCATAGTCTTCCTTAGATATAGTCTTTGGAGAAAGCATAAAGTTAAAAAAATTTTTAATTGCCTATTTAAGCTGCATATACCCACACATAGAATATTGAGGCCTAATAATAAGATATCTTTTCCATTTACCACAGCCTGTCATGACCGAGGAAATTCACGGGAGGATAAGTCTCCATAGAAATTGTCAAAATATGGCAACTTCCAAATGAAATCTCTCCTTTTAGGGAAAAGGAATGTTTAACTGGTCCCATATGTTTTCCAGGGGGCATCTTTTTCCCCTGTTACTTCCCCTAGCCAGTTCTTATCTTTCGTGATGAAAAGGAAAGAAACATGATTTTAGGGAGGGCCTAAATATTAAGCATTCCTTTCCCTGATCCATCCTAATGCAGTTGTATGTTGATATTAGGGGATTTTTTTGGTTATTTCTGTCACTTGGAATTTCTCCATTAATGGAGTCTCTGAAGACATTTTAGGAATGAATAATATCTTTTATCTAGTTGGAACATGCATGGGATTCCCATCAAATCTGTCCTCATGTGACTGAGCAGACAGCCAGTAAGATTTCCCCTTTCAAGTCTCTGTCAGGAATAAATACTTAGTTCTTCAGTAGTGCCTAGATGAAAACCTGACAGAGGATGCTTTGCTCTGAAAGCAGACTGTGGCCCAGCTGTTCTGTGGTTTATGAATTTTTTAGCGAGGCTGGGGCCGGTGGCTGAGCCAGCATTGGCTGAGTCCGGGCATACGCTGGGGGTTTGATTATTTCAAGCAGGGGTTAGAAAAACCTGGCAGTGTTTTCTGGGTTTCCCCTCTGAGTTTTGGAGATTTAACTTTTGTTCAAAGCCAAGCTCAGAAAATGGAAAATAGGAGAAGCCAGCTGAATCTAGAAACTTGAGAGCTGGGCCACCTGGGCAGTGCTCCTATCAGTAGTGTGGAAAGGGGGCCACGCTGGCCCCAGTTCAGCACCCTCCAGGAGGGCACAGCGCTCTTTCTCTCTTTCTCTCTTTCTCCTTCTCTCTCTCTCTCTCTCTCTCTCTCTCTCTCTCTCTCTCTCTCTCTCTCTCTCTCGCTCTCTCGCTCTCTCGCTCTCTCTCTCTCTCTCTCTCTCTCGCTCTCGCTCTCGCTCTCTCG
>NW_021703775.1:33328614-33357008 GCF_005190385.1 Monodon monoceros | reverse complement strand
CTCTCTCTCTCTCTCTCTCGCTCTCGCTCTCTCTCTCTCTCTCTCTCTCTCTCTCTCTCTCGATCTCGATGAGTGCACCCCCTCTGACAACCTTCTCCCTGGTGGAAAACCAGCGTTTGGGGTCCTATGTCTAGTAAAGGCTGCCTTTCTCTGTCAGATCCCACTTCAGGTATGCTGGGGGAAGGAGCAGGGAGAATCAGAGTGTGAGCCAAGGCAGGAGAGACACAGATCTTAGCAGTGAGAGAGAGGGGCACTTCAAAACCCTGAGGTTACCCAGAAAGTCTTTAGTGTGACTTTCCCTTTTCTGTATTTTCCCTCCACAACAAGGCATCTGAGGGCCAGAGACCATGTTTTTATATCTTGTCTCAGTTTATTCAGTCTGAGTGAGCTTTGACATTAGGGGAAGGAAAATACCCACTGGCCAGATGTCACTTAGTGTTCACTGATCACTGGGAAGCCAGGCTAGGACCCAGGAATTAGGAGAAATTCTTTCCACCGGGGGGCTCTGATGGTGGGGTCTATGTAGAATGAAGTGAAGTGAATATAACCTTTGCCTCAATCCACTGAGGATTAGGGAAATAATTGATCTATTTGATCAGATTAGATACCCAAACTAGACCATCCCTATTAGTGACTCCTCAGGCCTAAGTCCATTTAACTCTTGGCATCAGAGGTTCTCCACTCCTGTCTGGGGGAGATTTAATACATACTGATGTCTGGAGCCCTCACTGGACCAAATGAATTAGGATCTTGGTTAGGAAGTGGGGACACATTGACTGCAGAGCTCCCCGGCCTGAGCAGGATTAATAAGCCTTGGTCTACGCTATTCAAATCAGCCAGGTACTGCAGTAGCCAAGTCTTCATTTTGTGTCGAGAGGCAGGGTGCAGCTTGTAGGGATGGGGTTACTCTTTTATTTGGCTGGTCAGGAAAGACCTTGATGATGGAGTGATTCTTGAACATGGACATGAAAGAAGTGGGGGGTGAGCCATTCAGGGGCTGGGGTGAGGGCATTCCAGGCTGCTTTGTACCCAATAGAAGGCTAGTTTCTGATGGTGAACGTGTGGGGAGTGAGCGATGAGGAGAGGCATGATGGCATTTATGTCACTACTGGTTCAGGTAAAATTAGACAGTACCCTTTAATGCCTCATCAATGAGGAAAGAACACACTGGTTAGAAAGTACCCATTGGTTAAAAATAACCTGACTCTTACGGTATTTGTTAACTGAAGTAATATGAAATTAGAACTAAAGTTTGGTTTAGTTTAAACATGGTGAGATTTTGTAGGATCCAGCAGTATAGAAATGTTTAAAAAGACAAGAAAATAAATTAAATGAGAGGAAAAAAAGCAGGGTTGCTGGTAAAGAAAGGGCAGTGTGATTCCTTATTTGCTTGGCTTTCATCTATGTCTGATAGAAGCCTGGGGAAGATGCCCGTAGGCAGGTCACAGTTATGCTTTTGAAGATGACCAGTGGCACTGATGTACCCCAAGTGTGACTGCTTTGTCACCCCATGCCTAATTAGGTAAGCAAGGCGCTCATGGTGGAGATTATTTCATTTATTAGGTTCGAATGAAACCTGTGGGAATTGGTTAAGATGTGATCTTAAATTAACATAATTCCTGCAGCACCTGCGATGTGGTATTATCAGAATTAATTAAACAGTCTGAAATCGCAGGCGCGGTGTCAGGCAGGGGTAACCAGATGCCTGAGAGCCTGCATGCCCAGGCTGGGTCTCCAAACACTTGAGAGTGTCTTTCTTTCTCCCTCTCCTCACATCCTGACGGGTCTCATTGTAGAGCCTTTGAAGCTTTTGTAGATGTAGTGGGGGATTCTATGGGGATGCATATAAACAAGTAAACCAGTGTTACTCAAATTTTAATACTTTTCTAGGTATTGCCTGGGATGCCAGTGATTATCTGAAGGGGTAGACAGAAAGCCTCAGAGAGCTGGCTTTGTTTTTCTCTCCTCTGAGGCTTCGATCCATTTTAAGTTGTTTGGTGGAACAATAGGAGTCCATCCTTTAAAGTCTCTTTCCCCCTCATCTGCTTGCACAAGGCACTATTACCCAGATGAAATGCATGTGTGGTAACACACAGTGAAATGCTGTGTGTGCACGCATGTGTGTATGAACTTCGGTGTGGTACTTTTCTGGAGGCCATGCCAGTTAGTAACATGTAGGTTTCAACTGATCAATACAATTTGTTATTAAGGTTCTTTTGATTTGTAAGCCCCATTTCCACAACATGGACAGTGGCCTAAGGGTTGCCTGGCTTTGTGGCTAAAATGCAAATTTCATTGTGTGTAGGCAGTTGTCATGAAAAAAGTCTCTGTATACCTAGTGAGTCTGATGCATTTCAGCAAGCAACGAAAGAGCTGGGTCAAGGGTTGAATCCCTTTAGGCAGTAGGGTGGTGTGCAGAGAGGGACTGCTTTGGAGGCCCCAGCACAGTTTGTTTTCTAGATATACCCAGGAGCAGAGGGAAGATGCCGGCTGCCCAGTCAGTCGTAGAAGCATTGTGGGCAGATCAGTGAAGTCTAGAAGACAAAAAAAATAACTACTTCTCGTACTGTATTGACATATTTCCCCCTAGCTTCTTTGAAAAGATATTCTTTCTTAAAGACACAACTCTGTAAACAGCTCTTCCCATGGTAAGTTAACTTGTTTCTTCCTTTCTCTCCCTAAACACCATCCATACTGCTGAGGTAGCTGTTCTCTCTTTGCATTGTAGTTAGTTGTATATACCACTGTCTCCTTCATTGGATTATAATCTCCTTGGATGTTATGTTTTATTCGTGTTTGAAATTCTTGTATTGAGTCTGGGACAGTTCTTGGATTCATTTGTTTGATGAGGGCTAAGTTACATTTTCCAAAAAGGAAAGTAGTTGAAGGAGGGAAGATAGGTCAGGAAGGAAAAAGGCAACTTATTCAAGGTTGCTACCTAGCTGGGAGTGGAACAGAGGCATACCCCAGGTCTTCTGGCTCTTTTCACTTCACCATGCTGCCAAGAAATATCCCAAACCATAGTATACTGAGGAGCTTTTCGGGGAGTACAGTCTTCTTAATCATTTGGCCTGTAGAATATTTTATGACAAGTCACTTTACTTGTGAAAGACTGAGAACGACCTTATTAATGGTGAAAGTGGAGTTCATTTGTTTTTTTCTGTGTAATTTTGTCTGCCAAAGGGCATGGAGGTTATATATTTGCCCATTGTATTTTTTTTTAAGCTGTTCTTCGTAGAGCCACAAGGCGTACACGTTATCCAATTCCTCCTTTTCTCTTCCTTCAGAAATGGACCAGCCTGGAGTCTACTCCCTGAGGGTCCTGCCCTCTGCTGATGAACTCTCCATGCCCTTCTTGTTCCACAGATGTGTTTATATATAGTCAGTTCTCAAGACTGCTGCCCTTTGAGTGTTGTGGGCTTGGATGGGGCTGCTCAGCCTCCAGAATAATTCTGGAATCTTATGAGTACAATTTTTAGGTACATTAATTTCCATCAGAGAGACTCTGGGCCATCAGTGCTTGGAGTCCAGTCACTTCGACAGACTAAATTGAAGGGTGGAGTTGTTCTGTGAGCTTATAATAGAATCGTAGAACTAGAAGGTAGCTTAGAAGTTGTCTGTCTGGCCTTGCTTTTCACAGATGTAGAAACTGAGACCCAGAGGTAAAAGTCACACAGCATGGGGCAGGGCCAGGCCTGAAATCAGGCTTTCTGACTGCTAGCTCATTGCTTTCTCTACTACACATATCAAAGACAACTTCTCATTCCTTTGTTTCTGTCTTAGTTCATGATGGGGCCTCCGAACATCTCACTTCTGTAAGGAAAGAAATTCACCCCCAATTAAAAAAAAAGACAACGTATAAATGTAAATATTCATTTTATAAATATGCATATCAATTAAATATACATTTATTTTAAATACATGTGTTAATTGTGATCTGATGTAACATGTATAATTAAGTCCACAGAAAGTGATGATTTGCATATAATCAAGCTTGTATATTAATCAGTTGTCAATCTTGAATGCCATTTTTCTTCAGACGGCACCTTCCATGCAGCCATATCAGAGCCAGAGACTTGAAGCAAGTGTTCAACCTACATAGTTGAAAGTGTGCTTCTGTGCTGCTCTGGGCTGACTTACTGTGCCTCATTGGCCCGTTGGGATCCCATTTTTAGTTCTTCAGGGTGCTCTGGATAGTCCTGCTTTTCTCTCAGACTTCGCTTCTAGGAGTCAGACCTTCTGCAAGCGGAGAGAAGTTTCTCTTTGTCTGGAGGCGGGTCTCTGAAGTTTCTCACTCTGTTCTAAACGAGTTTCTAGACAGCGGAGGTTGTTTACTAGGTTACAAATGCCCCACAGAGGGACATCAGTTGTTGTGGAGAGTACAGAAGAGAACCAGTTAATGTTTCAACTGGAAAGAAACGTAATAAAATTATTTAACCCACATCCCTCACTTAACAGATAAGGAAACCAAGGCCTAGAGATATGAAGTGTCTTCCATAGGAATCCTACCCAACCTTGAAGACCTTTGAATTTCTAGCCTCCTCATGAAGTCTTGGGCATCATTCTCCCCTGGACCTGCTCCTCCCTTACCTGCAGTGCTTATCAAAGTACTGCCTAAGTGGAAGGGTTTGTCTGAGTATAGCTTGTTCCCTGCAGTGGATTGTTTTCTAATTCTTCTGTAACTACCAGAGTGCCTGGCATACAGTAGGTACTCAATATATATAGGAATGAAGAGGTTGTCGATTGGGAGGTTGTGAATTCATTTTGAAAATATATGGAAATGTCTCTTCTTTATGGGTATCATGGTTTAAAGCACCTAAGTGCACTTGTCTCTCAGAAAACCAGAGAATCGTTTCTTGGGAGGGCAGAGGGGACAAAGAGTAGACCTGTAGCTTTATCACTAGCCTATATTCTTTCCTCGTGCTGAGACTGGTTCCAAAGGTAATTAATCAATAAGGACATTTTCTTTGTCCCCTTGTCCTTTGGTATGTGGTATGAAAAATGTTATTTCAGCTACAGGAATTGTGTTCACTTAGCATTCTCTCTGCATTTGGTCCCTGATATTGTTGTAAGATAACAGGAAAAGGTTTTTCATTTGATTTCTTGATTAATTAAACTCAGACAATGTCCCACTTTTACATTATTCTAGTGAAAATATCCCACTTCCCCATGACCCTCTCTACTCTTGCATGAAACAGTTTTCATTAAGGAGCATTCTTTTTTTTTTTTTTTTTTTTGCGCGGTATGCAGGCCTCTCACTGCTGTGGCCTCTCCAGTTGCGGAGCACAGGCTCCGGACGCGGGCCCTAGCCGCTCTGCGGCATGTGGGATCTTCCCAGACCGGGGCACGAACCCGTGTCGTCTGCATCGGCAGGCAGACTCTGAAACCACTGCGCCACCAGGGAAGCCCAGGAGCATTCATTTTTTTAAAGTATAGTTTAAAATGAAGAACAACATCTTATAAAACAACTCAGAGGATGATTTTAATCCTTTAGAGCAACACTGTATGTATCTGGACATCACTCCTTTTTGCTGTATAGAAAATCAATAGGAGAAATGTGTTGAAATATTGGCAACATGCAGGGTACTAAACTAGGCAGTATGATAGATCAGACATGGGTTCTACCCTCAAGATCGTGTAGTCTACTGAGAAAACTGAAACTGAAAAATTTGTATTTATTCTTTTATTCAACACATCTTTATTGACACCTACTATAAGGGATACGGTAGTGAATCAGCCTCATGGGGCCCTGCCCTCATGTTGAATACTTTGTAGTGGGTTATAAACATGAATCTGGGACCACAGGTCAAGATGGCAGAATGAGTTCATGCTGAGGCCCATCCTCATAAGGTCAAGATAGCAGAATAAGTTCATGTTGTGGCCCATCCTCATGATGATGATGTGTATACACTTAACCATTGTATGTAAGCTATAAAAAACAAAACCAAAAAAATACAACTAATCTCAAAACAAGACAAACAATCTGTGGGTCAGAGATAGAACAGCTGCCTAAAGTGATGTGTAGGGTTGAATGAAACCCATGCCTGTTGGGCTTTAGGCTGAGAAGCAAGTAGTGGTGGCTGAGAGTTTGACTCTGGCCAGGACTAAAAGTGTTCAGGGGAAGGGTGGGGGATTGGATCCAGGCTTACTGCTGGAAGCCAAAAGCAAGAGTGTGGTTTCATCTACTCAAACACTCACTTGTGAAAGAAGGCTAAAAAAATGCTGCCAGCTACTGCTAGGACTACAGCTTTAAAGAATCTACAAACCTAGGGGTTTGTAGATAGGGGACTTAGAGTCTTGAGATCCTGAACTAAACCAAATTCCTTTTTGCCTGATATTTTTGCTTTAATGCCCCTAAATCACCAAGGGGTAGGAATCTCAAAGTGCTTTTGCCAAACCAGGTTCTGAACTGTGGCTATAGGAGATGAGAGGCAGATAACTCAGAGAGTGGTGAACTCAGAGGAGTGGAGTGAGGACAGAGCAATTATGAACATCCTCTCACTTAAAAACCTCAAAAGCTAAATTTCAAGTCAAACCAAGAAACCAAAGGCTAGGGAAGATAGCCAACAAACCAACCATCAGAAAATTAATTTATTCAAATAAAATTAATTTTATGTTATAGCCAGAATAACTCTTTAAATAAATAATTTTAGCAAGGTTATACTAATTAGGGATGAAATAATAGCCATAAGAAATGTGATTTTACATAAGAATAGGCAGAAAGAAAATAAGAAAGGTTGAATGTGAAAAAGAATCGATTTCAAAATTAGAAGTAAAACTGTTATCAGAGTAAGACACTCAGTAGGTGAGATAAACTCTAGATAGATAACACAAGTGATGAGGTAATTACCATATTGAAATTCAATACAGTGATGGTCACCCAGAATGCAGGAAAGAGAAATAAAAAATTAAGAATATTAAAACAAAGCAGAAAAGAGACATGAAGGATGGATTGAGAAGCTTAACATACATCTAATCTGATTACTAGAAGAAGAGGAAAGAAAGGTGAACAAGCAATGTTTCAAGAGATAGTAGCTGATAATTTTCAGTACTGAATAAAGGCCAGAGTAATCAGATCAAAATATACTCTAAGAACAGAGGTACATAAATAAATATAAACCCATGTCTAGGCACAGTCCTCTTCAGTCTGCAGAACATCAAGGATTTAAAGAAAATTTTAGAAACTACAAGGAAGAGAAGAAATATTAAATTTGAAGGAAGGATAATTAGACTAAAGGGACATTTCTTATCAGGAAAATTAGGCGCCCGAGGACACTTACTATATTCAAAGTGCTCAAGGAAAATATCTGTCCATCTATAATTTATATAAGCTAAAATATCATTCAAAGTGAAAATAAAACAAGGACTTTTTCAGACATACCAAGGCTAAGAAAATTTGATACTCACAGAACTTTTAAAGGTTGTGCTTAGCAAGACAAGAAGTGCACCAGAGGAAAGACATAGGATAAAAGAAACATTGATTAATATAGAAATTGGTAAAATATATTGGTAAATTTACTTAACTGTTGACTAAAACAAAATCTTCATTTTGTGTGTGTGTATGTTTAAAACACGTCAAAGTAGAACACTGGACAACAAATGTGGGGGTGGTTCCAATAGACAGTTCAGCCAGCTAAGGTCTCTGTGTTTGGGAAGGAGAGAGAAATTTGTCAGAATATTTTATAGTTATACATGAGCTTGGAATAAAAACCAAATGAAACAAAACTAATATTCAGTTTTAAGAAACCTAAAGTCATACAAAGATGTTAAAAATAGAGAGATGGGAAAAAGTATATAGGCAAATACTAACCCAAAGAAATCTTATCTAGAAATATTAATAAAAAAGTAGAATTTAAGAGAGAAACACGAATAGGTGTAATATGAACACTGCATAATACTAAAAGGAACAATCCACCAAGAAGTTGTAATGAATATGACTTTGTATTACCTAACAGTATAATCTCAGAATATACGAAGAAAAAGTTGACAGAACTATGAGATAAACTTGATAAATCTGCCCTTTTTGTAGGAAATGTCTACACATTTTTATCATACATTTATCTATTGAGTATACAATATTAACATGAATATAGAAAGAAATTCCCTCTTTATGCCCAACAGAGAATATACATTATTTTCAAGTACACATGAAGCATGTACAAAAATTGATTTCTAAGGAAACTTTCAACAAATTTCAAGGAATTAATATGATGTAGATCATGTTCTCTGGCTTAATGAAATTAAATCAGAAATTATATAAATATAGTTAATATAGTAACAGTTAATCTCCCTCTTAATAACTCATGTTTTGAAGAAGAAATTATAATGGCAGTAATAATATATATGAGGGACAAGGAAATTACTACATGTTACATTTGTGGGCCACAGCAATATTTGTATATAAAGTTAGAGCTTTCAATATACTAGCCAGCAAGGAGTATTGAAAATATGTGAGATAAGTGCTCAACTCTAAAAGCTCAATTAAGAATAAGAGTAAACTTAAAGAATGTAGAGTCAGAGATATAGTAGAGATAAGAGTAAATTTATGAAATTGGAATAAAAGAGACCATTATTTAGAGGGAGGGCTCAGGCTTAATGGTACCTACAAACCTTTGTCAAGCCTCTGCAAAAAAAAAAAAAAAAGATAAAAAGAGAATTAAAAGAATTATTACTGTAGATGTAGCAGATTTAAAGTAAGAGGGTACTGTGAACAACTTACAGTAGTGAATTATAGATGTAGAAAAATGGATAATTTTTTAGAAAAGTGTAAATGAAAAAAATAAACCGGATAGATCAATAACTATCACAAGTATCTCTTCTTAACTGGTACAAGGCCCAGGTAGTGTCAGAGGTGAATTTTAGCATACCTCTAAGGACTGGATGATCTTTACCTTATATCAGGGGTCCCCAACCCCTGGGCCATGGACCGGTACTGCTCCACACAGCAGGACCTCACAGTAGTGTGGAACTGGGTCACACTGCAGGAGGTGAGCGGCGGGTGAGCGAGCGAAGTTTCATCTGTATTTACAGCCGCTCCCCATCACTCGCATTACTGCCTGAGCTCTGCCTCCTGTCAGATCAGCAGCGGCATTAGATTCTCATAGGAGTGCGAACCCTACTGTGAAGTGCACAGGCGAGGGATCTAGGCTGCGCACTCCTTATGAGACTCTAATGTCTGATCTGATGTGCAGGTGAGGCGATGATGCTAGCGCTGGGGAGCAGCTGCAGATACAGATTATCATTAGCGGAGAGGTTTGACTGCACAGAGACCATAATAAATCAATTGCTTGCAGACTCATATCAAAACCCTATCAGTGAGTGGCAAGTGACAAATAAGCTGCATTTGGTGGCAGGCTTTATAGTGGCAAGTGAGTTGATGTACTTCAATTGTATGGCTGCATCTGGTGGCAGGCTTTAAGTCAGAATCTGACACTTACTTTAGTCTTCATGTGGCCCGCCCATTATTTTATTTACCACTTCTGTCCGTGCCTCTTTCCCTCACTGCACACTTGTCTCAGTGATAGTTTTGGTAGGCCTGTGAGCTAACCCTAGCCAAAATGAGTAAAAAAGAAACATCACTGGAGAGCTTCTTTGAAAAGGGGGAAAGACTCAACGATGAGACAGCAGAAGACTCTAAGACTGCCAACCAAAAGAAAGCTGCATTTAAAAGAAAATATTACACCACAGCTGCAGCACTATTCAAGTTTTTGAATGACTACATATCAGGAAAACTGAATTCGTCATTTTGTGTCGGTATATGCACGGACGGAGTGGCTGCCATGACTGGACAGCTTTCTGGTTTCACTACATGGGTCAAAGAGGTTGCTTCTGAATGTGAGCCTATTCACTGTGTCATCCATAGAGAAATACTGGCTAGCTGAAAAGTGTCACCTGAACTTAACAGTGTTTTGCAGGATGTGATTAAAATTATCAACCACATTAAAGTACATGTCCTTAACCCACGTCTGTTCATGCAGCTCTGTGAGGAGATGGATGCAGAGCACACGTCTTCTCTCATACACAGAAGTGAGACGGCTTCTAAAGGTAGATCACTGGCCAGAGTTTCTGAGTTATGAGAGCCTCTCCAGAGATTTCTTTTATAAAAACAGTCACCACTGGCAGCACATTTCAGTGACACAGAATGGGTCACAAAACTTGCTTACTTGTGTGACATATTCAACCTGCTCAACAAACTCAATCTGTCACTTCAGGGGAGAATGACAGCTGTGTTCAAGTTGGCAGATAAAGTGACTGCATTCAAAGCCAAACTGGATTTATGGGGGCGACGAGTGAACATTGGGATTTTTGACATGTTTCAAGAATTAGCAGAGATTTTGAAAGAGACTGAGCCAGGGCCTTCTTTGCCCCAGCTGGTGCATGATCACCTATCTCAGCTTTCAAAAGAGTTTGAGCATTACTTCCCAACCACAAAAGACCCCCGAACTGGGAAGGAATGGATCCACGACCCATTTGTGAATAAACCAGGTGAATCGACTTTGTCCGTGCTAGAAGTGGATCAACTGCTTGCGATCACAAATGACCGTAGCCTTAAAAGTATGTCTGAGGCAACTTCAAATCTCCATACATTCTGGATTAAATTCAAGGAGGAAAATCCTGAGATTGCCACAAAAGCACTGAAAAGCCTGCTTCCATTTCCAACATCCTATCTTTGTGAAGCAGGGTTTTCTGCAGTGACAGCAACCAAAATGAGATTACGGAGTAGACTGGACATAAGCAACACACTTTGGGTGTCACTGTCTCCCATCACCCCCAGATGGGACCATCTAGTTGCAGGAAAATAAGCTCAGGGCTCCCACTGACTCTGCATTATGGTGAGTTGTATAATTGTTATATATTACAATGTAATAACAATAGAAATAAGGTACACAAGAAATGTAATGCACTTGAATCATCCCAAAACCATCCCCCCCACCCCCAGTCCATGGAAAAATTGTCTTCCATGAAAGCAGTCCTTGGTGCCAAAAAGGTTGGGGACTGCTGCCTTATATGAATATTTCAGAGGATAGTAAAAGAGGAAATGCTACTGAATGCATTTGGAACTCATTGTTAGCCAAAAAGGACAAGGGCATAATATAAAGGCTATCTTTAAACACTCACAGTAAACTTAATATCAATGGAAAAACTTTAGAAATGTCTCCATCAAAGTTGTGAACAATAATGTCCACTTTCTGTTCTGTTATCCTTGTGTTGGAGTCATAGCCAATGCAATAAAACAAGTAAAAAACTAAGAAATAAGAACTGAAAAGGAAGAAATAAAACTATGTAATTTCTAGGCATGTAATTGTCTATATTGAAAATTCAAGACAATATACAAATAATTTTTAGAAATAATAAGAGGGTTAAAGTTGTTGAATCACAGATCAATACACAAAATCAAAAGTGTTCCTAAATTCCATCCTTTCCTGAGCTTTCATAGAGCTAAGATACTATGGTTTCTTTTAAAGGTATGGTAGAAGGAATGTAAGTGCTGTAAACTTAGAAAAAGTACTAGAAGAGACAGTGCTGGGGTAAAGGGCGAAAGTCAAGCTGTCAGAAGAAGTCATCTATTGTAGAGGTCATCAAACAGTACCAATTACAAAGTGTAATAGGAAAAAGCTCCCAGTTACAAAAGCAACAACGTCAGTGAGTTAGGAATAAATATAAGTATATAGGAATAAATGAAAAATTACTTTTATGAAGAACTTTACCACACACTATTTAAGGACATAAAAGACTTGAGTAAATATAGAATTATACCATGTTCCAGGGTGGGAAGATTTAATAAAGATCTTAACTTATTCCAAATCTATAAATTCAAAGCTATTGTAATAAAAATTCTGTCAGGATTTTTGATGGAACTTGACAGTGTGATCCTACATCTGTCAAAGATGATTTAAGAAGAAGAATAAAGTAGAGAGACATGGCCTATCACATATCAAGAATTATTATAAGCTACAGTAATAAGTCAGTGTGGTATTGGCATAGGGACAAACAGACCAATGGAATAGAATAGAGAACTCAGAACAGATCGACACATATATAGCTCCTTGACATTTGACAGAAGTCATATGTCAAATCATTGGGGAAACATTCAGATAATGATACCTAGGGCAAGTGGTTACCCATATTGTAAAATGTAAAATTAAATCTTTTATTCTGTACACAAAAAAAGTGAAAATTTCTCAAAACTTTTAAAAGGAAATATTTGAAAATATTTTTGTGGCCTTGGGGTTTGGAAGTATCTCTTAAGGTGGACACAAAAAGCACAATTTGACACATATATAACATAGATATTATATGTGCACATACACACATGCATACATGTTTATACATATGGGTGCATGTGTCTGTACTTCTGAACAACAGGGAATGAATTGAAAAGGTAAGCTGCAGCCTGGAAGAAGATATTTGCAATGCATAAAGCTGATGAAGAATTTTCATCCTTTGAAACAAAGAGAGGCAGAAGACCATGACACCCTGAATCAGATTCCTGGGTGTGAATCTTGGCTCCATCACTTATTAATTGTGTGTGACCTTATGCAAGTTATTTAACCTCTTTTGACTTCAATTTTTTCATTCTTAAAGATAATGATCTTCCCTACCTGACAGGTTGTGGGGTTGTTGCGAGGATTAAATCATTTACTATGTGTAAAGCCCTAAGAATAATGGCTTACATTTAGTAAACACCCCCCAAATGTTAATTATTATTACTAATATCATTCAAAATATATAAAATTACTCTAAATCAATGAGACTAACAATACAGTAGAAAAGTAAGCAATGGATATGAATTAATAATAGAGGAATTCTGTATGGCAAATAAGTATATAAAAAGTACTCAGGGTCCCTGGTAATTTGGAAGATGCAAACTAAAACAACAGTCAGGTATAAGTTTTTACCCATCAGGTTGACAAAAGTCCAGAAGTCTGACATTGCAAGCATGTGGACCCATGTAAACTCTTATGCACTGTTGGTGTGAGTGTAATTTTCAAAATTGGCATCACCAATAGAGAGCAATTTGGTGATATTTAGTAAGTAAGTCTGAAAATACACATACTTTACAGTTCAGAGCTTCTGTTGCTAAGAATGCACTACAGGGAAGCTCTTGCAAGTGTGTACAAGGACATGTGTTTAAGAACACTTGCTGAAGTCTTGCATGTAACAGTTAAGAACTGGAAACAACTTAAATATTCACTAAGAGGGGAAAGTATAAATAAATTGTGTATTCATATAAAAAATGAATTATAAAATTCTTCACTAAAATATAAAGTATTAGTACGTTTATCTCATGATAAATCTCAAAACTTAAAGATGTGTTTAAAAAAAAGCAAGTTAAAGATAGCATACAGTTTAGATACTATTTCTATAAAAATTTTAAACATGCAAAACAATATTATACATTATTTATGGATACATTCATAAGTAGTAAAAGGAAGAAAAACTTATGAGAATGATAAACACCAAATTCAAGAAATTGGTTTTCTCTGAGGAAGGCAGAAAAAGGAATGCATTAGGATATGGGTACACAGGCAGTTTGAAGTGTATCTATAATTTTTTATTTCTTTGTAATAAAATGAAAAAGTCTGAAACAAATATGGAATAGTGTAAACATTTGTTCAAGTTAAGGGGTGAGAGCTGTGCCTTCTTTTTCTCCTGTGTGTTTGAAATATTTTGTAAAATGAAGAAAAAAGAAAATTGAGATTCACACAAATATGTATGTATACATGCACATTTATTTTTTAAAGATCCTTCTATTTTAAAATTTATGGCATACTAACTAAAGTGTAAATGACACAAAGAGGTATGTTAGAGTTTGGCTCTCTACACTAAATTATGTTCAGCTCATAGGTAACTTTATATGACATAGTATAAAGCTAACAACTAAGCTATTTAAGCATTTTTCCTTACTTTGAGTCATTAATTCTTTAAACATAATTAGTGAAACTTACTACTCAGGTTGATCATAAACTGAAAGAAAATATATTTATATTTCAGTGAAACTGAGCCATATGCCCTTTCATTGTCTCTCAAGGCGATAACTTGCACAAAAGATTATAAACTTGCATTCAGTATTTAGTATTTACAAGTTGACATATGGGAAAAGAATTATGAAGGGAGCTGGGGTAAGAGGGAAGGGGCTCAGGGAACCCAGGAAGGAAAGGGTAATGGCCCCGTGCAGTGACAAGAACACTGTTGGTGTCAGAAGGTGCTAGGTCTGGTCCCATCTCGCTCTTCCCACTGTGTCCCATTTATAAATGGGAGTATGGAATGTGGTCTCCATAGTCCCTCGAAGCTCTTAAATTCCGTGATTTCACTAACACAACATGAGCTCTTTTCCTGTGCCATTTCAAAAGGAGACATAATTTGGTACAATTATATGCCCACCTCTACATGCTGACCTCTGCCTAGTACTGTGTTGAATATTCAGTGTATTTACCTTTCTACTCAAGACTTTTCTCATTTCAATCTGCTATTCAATGTGTGCTCAATCCAGGAAATGTATGATTCATTAAACTAAATGCATATATGACTTGTCCTTGGGTGACCTTGGTGTTCTCATAACCCTCCATTTTCCCGTGGGGTGGATGAGCATTGGTGTGACCTTAAAAAAATGGCTACCGAGTGCACCTACACTAGCTCTCTAACTAGGTTCTAACTAGGAGCGAGGATGTAAATTATGTGCATTTTTGAGAACTTAGTTCTATAAATAGACCCCAACCTATCTTACAACCAAAGATATTTTAGGATAAATGAAATACATCTCTGAAGTTGTTAAAGAGGCTCCCCTTCTATAATAAAACTAAAAATAAAACCCATCTAACCCCATATTAGGATTACATTAGAAATGGGATGACATGCCTAAAATTATATGTATCTATAAAAAGATATATTGGTGATGGTGATGATGACCCTTTTGTTCTGAGCTATTAGAACTGAGTAGAATATAAAGTAATTAAAATAACAGAATTCTGGGAAATAGTGGAATGAGAAATTAAAAGCTGTGATACAGTTTTACATTCTGGTGGAAATCTATTGATCGTAATTAACGCATAAGCTAAATCAGAATGAATGGGTAGGTTCTAAAGTACAGGCGTAATATTGTAGGTTATGGATGATGTCTTTTTCTTGTTTGTTTAATGGATCTATGATTGGTTCTCAAATGCTGTTCAACTGGTAATGGAAATGGGTTTCTCTTAAAAGCCCTTCTTCTAGGCTTTCATAGCACCAGGACGTTACAGTTTTCTTCAAGCACAATGTAGACACAATGTACGTGCTGTCAACTTAAACAGGTACTAGAAGAGACAGCTCCAAGATGAAGGGGAGAGGTCAAACAATCAGAAGTGGCCATCTATTGCCAAGATCATCAAACAGGCCTGCCATCAATGGACTCAGAATGTTAGAAATTAATCAGCTCGACTCTCCGTGTTTAGCTAGGCTGATTATATATGCCCTGGAATGTGACCATGCGGTGACAGGCCCGAGAAACTAAAGTAATAGGAGTGCAATCCCAACAAAGGCTGGGAAGACAGATCAATTTGCAATATTCTTTTCTGCACCCATGCAACAAAGCAGAAACATGAAAGCAGAACATTAAGGGATGCTCCCTATGAACTGGACAAATCAATAAACATCAGTGGTAAAGAAAAAAAGTTTCTCATTCTCTTGAGTACCCCGAGGGCTTTTCCATCTCGAGAAGTGATGAGTAGTGGTGGCCTCTGTCATGTTCCCTTCACCTGCACGGTGTCATCTCCTGCCTGCTCAAGGTGAACACTGCTAAGCATCAGCTGAAGGAGGGTTTGAGGGGGAGCATTTAAGGAAATGACTGCCTCTTGTTAGAGATGTGCTGTGCTAGCTGGAAAGCAGATGTGGCCTCAGGGGGAAACATTGAAGGCAGGATCAAAACAGTAAGATGGTGGGTTCCCCTCTTCCCCAAACATTCTGAAAGTACCAGGTGTGTTTTCTCCTGTCAGGGTTGAAGGCTACAGGAGTGCTTTTTCCTGTCATGGTTGAAGGCTACATAATACTGAGGGTCCTCTTTATCTTCTTGGACTTGAGTCGGCGATGGAGAGCTGGAAAAATAGCAGACAAAGGATATGCAGGAAGTGATTTAGAGATAGAAGAATATGCTTAAGTGTAACACAGGCTATTAACGGCATGATCCCAGTCTTGGCTTCATACAACAGAGACCCAGATTTCAGTGTGAGCATGTGCATGCATGTGTGCAAGTGTGTATGTGTGTTTTTGCGTGTGTGTGTATGCATGCGTGTGTGTGTGTGGATGTGTGTGTGGATGAGAAGAAATAGGACAAGCAAGAAAGGGACTGTCAGGGTAAGCACTTTCTGAAACTTATGAGGCTGTCAGACCAATTCTTTTCTCTTCTAAATCATTTTCCGTAAAACAAGGAGATGATTATCTGACTGCTAGAGGAAAGCAGGGGTATTATATTTCATTTGGGGGGAAATGTAGATTTATGGCAGATGGAATTTTTTTTCTTTAAAACCAACAACCCAACAATGGCAGAGTTCATAGAGTGAGTTAAAGTGCTTGCTTATGTTTTGTGTTTTAAGCTGATGAGATTTACACACATCTGTAGTGGTTTCAGGAGCTGTGCCATTGGAGGGACTCTTGTTCAAGGAGTTCAAGGAAGGAGAAAGAAACCGTCCTGTTCCCGTTTAACAAAGGCAGAGCTTTTCCAACATTGCCCAAGGTATTCTGCAATTAGAGACATGTGCTCACTGGGAAAATGATTAAAATGGATTTTGCAAAGGAAGAGGAGGTTCATTCATTGACTAGTAGTAAACAGGGCATCTATTCAGTGTAAGATAGTGTGCCAAGCACTCAGGATGAAACAGTGAAATGGCAGGTCCCGCCTGCAGGAAACTCACAGTCAGTGGTGAAGGTGGATAAGTCACTGCATTGTAAGGCAGCATTTCCCAATGGAGGCACATGCCACGTGCCATGGGAGCCCAGAGAGGGAAGGGCTAAGCTCTTCTGGGTGGTCAGGGGAGGGAGCCTAGAAGACAGAATCACCAGGGCAGTTGGGGAGGTTCTGGAGCATGGGAAGAGCAGGGATGCTTGGCAGAGTCGTGTGCACTTGAGGATCTGTGAGCGGCTTGGATAGACCCAGCCGTGGGTGTATGTTGACGAGGAGTGGAGTGTAGAGAGTGGGTGAGGCCTGCATCAAGGGAGGGCAGAGTCCAGTTTTGGACAGTTTAAATTTTGGTAGAGGTGGAAATGTGCCACGATTACTCTGGTTGCGGAAATGAAGCTTTCTGACTAAAAGAGATGGCATCCACCCCTCATCGTTTTTAACTAGATGAAAAAAAAGTACCTTTTAATAAAACTTCCATCCACAAGATGAGAATCATAAAAATGTGACATCTTCTCCGGGTTAATATTCCCTGTTCCCTAAACAGTTCATTGTATTGAAATGGAGACGTTTTACACCTCTCATTGTCTTGGTCTGTCCTGTGTGGAAGTAACCTGATTTATCAGAGTTCTGCTCAAGGCTGACATAGAGAGCTAGAGCATTCCCAAAGCGTGGGCTGATCGTCAGGGAGTGCAGGGAACAGATTCATCCCAAGCTGCTTTATTAGCACACTCTGGATTACTCCTGCTAACAGCCACATTGCACTGTTTGCTGATCTTAAACCTTCAGGAAAGAAAACTTCCAGGTCTTTTTCATGTCAGTGACGGGAGGTCAGCTCTCCGTCTTTTTATACAACTGATGTTTTGAGGCCCAATAAGAGCTTAATCCTTAATAAGTCTTAAAAAATGATTTTTTTCCTTTGTGAATCCTTATGTGTCCACCCAAAATATAAGCCATGTGGCATTTTAAAGGGTTTTAAAATTAAAATATTTTTATTTTAACAAAATTGGAAATAAAAATGTAAAAAGTAAAAAAAAAAACCACATGATTTTCCTAACATACTATCATAATGTTATTAGTTTTTCTTAGTTCATATGCAGAAAAAAAACTATATGGCTTTGTCATCATGAAACAGACAAGTACGGTGTTGGTGGTATAGTGATGAGCATAGCTGCCTTCCATAAAACAAAGTTTTGTAGTCTGCTTTTAAAATAACACTTCCTAAGTATTTTTCAGATTGCTGTAATCTTCAAAATGAAAATGTGAAACAGTTGCATAGTATACTATCTTGTGGTTATGCCATAATATACTATACATTATTCTATTGTTGGACAATCAGGCCTTTTCCTTATTTAACCATTATAAAAATACTGCAACAATGATATTTTTGCATTTTTTAAAATTTCTTCTTTTGAATTATTTTCACAGGGTAAATTCCTAGTATGAATTATAGGAGTCAAATTACTAGGCCAAAGATAAGCTGCATTTTTATGGTTGTTGAAATACAGTGCCCTCTAAAACCCAGTGCCACTTCTACCAGAAATGTGACAAACCATCTAGGTCTTCAGCTTCACTTGTGATGGCAGAGCTAAGACTAGTTACTCGTTACTGAATCAACCATTACAGGTTCATCTCAATGTAATGTCATTCCGCCTTCATTTCCCCATGTCGGAGAGCATTTGTGGGCTATATAAAGGCAGGGATCTTGCCCACTGCCATATCATACTTCAGCTTCTAATGCACAGCGAAGGCTCAATAAACATGTGTTCAATGAATAAAATGCCTTATGAATTCTATAACATTTTTCTGACATACCATTCATTAACCCCATGAAATAATAAATGGTTGATGAGTAATGATTCATTGTTGGTGAACCTTTTAGACCCCTAGTATTCACCAGTTTCTTTCTTAAGGACTCTCTTACCATCATTTGGTAATGGGTTTTATTTTTTAATTGCAACGCATTATAAATGAAATTATTGATTTACAAACAAAGTTTACCTCAATTGGAAACAAAAAAAGCAATTTCTAATTTTTTATATTCTATTTTATATATAGATTGCAGCATAACCTTTTTTTAAGAACATAACTATATGATTTGTCTGTTTTTTAGCAGTTCTGCACAATATTTTTCTACATGCGTTATACATTTATCCATTTAGTCAGTAAATGTTTACTGAGGAACTATTGTGTACCAGATACTTGGGCAATTGTTTACGGCAAGACAAACGCATTCTTTGCCCTCATGGAGTACCTTGTCTAGTGGGGAAGACAGACATCAAAAAGTAAAAACTGCTGAATTTTTGTAAGTACAGAGGGCTAGAGGACGCTATTACAGGCTGACATTACTATCCTGGGGGGTCATGGAAGGCTTTCTAGAGGAAATAAAATATACTGAATCCTAAAGTATGAGTAAGCGTTACCTAGTAGCGAGCGGTAGTAGGGGAGGAGGGCAGTAAGAGGGAAGAGCGTGTGCTCGCTGCCGGGCTCCGAGGCCAGAGAGAGCACAGTACAGTGAGCAACTGAAGAGCCCGATGAAGTCAAGTGTGGGCGGGTAATAAAGAGTGATATAGATTGAGGCGATGTGAGGGATTTTGGTTTCTACTGGGAGGGCAGCGGAAAGCACTGAGAGTTTTAAGCAGGGGAGTATGGCCTGATCAGATGGGCCACAAAAAAGGGAGCAGCCTTGTCTGATTTGGTTTACACTGAGCATTGGTGGCAGCACACATGATTCCCTTTGTATTGCAAAATGGAGACATGAGTTGAATCCTTTCTGAGTTTATTCTTGCCTTCTTGATATTTTTTCCCTCAAACTTGTCCGAATTTGTCACCAATATGAGGAGGCTCTAATCTGGGCTTGCATTTGGACGTCCCGAGCTGGTGGTTTCCGTATTCTTCATTCCAGAGAAGCGGGTCCGGCTTTGAAGAGGGAAGCTGTCCCCCTGTAAAGTCAGCCTCTGGACAACATCTGTGGTACCGGCTAATCCAGGCTGTGAACTTTTATGAAGCACAGCTCTGTTCTGGGGCCTGGGCCCCCCATACTAACAACATTTAGATAAATTTTGTTAGTTTGTAAATAGATAATTTCATTTACAATGTGTTGTGATTAAAAAATAAAATCCATTACTAAATGATGTTAAGATGGCCATTCTCCTGCCGGGCCCTGGAAGGAGATTGCAACTGTAGAATGCAGTAGCAGGGAGGTGTGTCCGAGGTGCAAGATGTGGGCACATCTCCATTCTCTGATTCTCTAGAGACTTCCCTCACTTGCCCAGGATAGATTGGTATTTACCATCAGGCCAGACGACCTGTCTACAGGGATCACTCTAGAAATCAGCTGCTTTGTTGAAATCGTTCTTCAAATTTTCCTCCTTTTTTTTTTTTTTTAGATGTATTTGTTCATGTAATTGATTTGAATGACTTGGCTGGCTGCTGCTAGACCTGAGAGTTCCTTGGTACTAGCAGAAGCCAGGAGCTTCACTGTGGGTTGAATAATGACTAGTTACAAACTAGGGAACCTACCTGAACCTGAGTAATGCTTTATACTAACAGTAAGTAAAGCAACAGCTATCCTCCTCACCCTCCACTGTTAGTTGAGTGTTTTTAATGTGCCAGACACTGTGCTAGATGCCTTGCATATATTTTCTGTGTTCTTCACAAGGACCCTACAAGGTAGGTATTCACATTGCTGTCATCTACTGTATCATAGGCTCCCAGCAGGAAACAGATGGCCCACTCAAATTAGGATAATTTGAGAAGAGTTTAATAAAGGGACTATTTACAAAAGTGTGGTTAGGGTGAGGGAAATCCCAAGCATGGTGTGCTTGGGGCTAGTAACAGTAGAGTTCCTTTGTTACAAGTTTAAGACTGAGTAGGAGAGGAGGACCTGGGTGTGGGGCATGGGGAAAGATGTTTGGGGATGCTGTCAACAGGAGTTCGGTCTTTCTTTTAAGGGATAAGGTTGGTCTGCAGCAATCCTGAAACAGCGGTGCAAAGGACATAAGTATTCCCAGGTCACACTTCACTTTCTCTCCAGTCTTGAAAGAAAGTAGTGAGTGGTATGTGTGCTGCCACCAATGCTCAGTGTAAACCAAATCAGACAAGGCTGCTCCCTTTTTTGTGGCCCATCTGATCAGGCCATACTCCCCTGCTTAAAACTCTCAGTGCTTTCTGCTGCCTTCCATTTGGAAGCCAGAGGGCCAGGGAGCTTTTTCACGTTTAAATACAGTGCAGGGTAGAGAAGGGTAATGGGGGTGCAATTGGAAACTATCTAGTCCATATACCAAACTCTGTGATGTATGTAGTATTTAGTATTCAGCGCCTTGCCGTCCTTTCCTCCCCTAGTCCTCTCTTCATTATTGGTGATGGGGACTCCGGTATTCAGGTATTTGATCTGTGAACATTGTGGCCTCTCAGTTGTTCTTCCCCTTCATGTGCAGAATCTTTTCCTCCTCCCAACTCCTCTGCCCACTCTCTCTGTCATACTCATGACTTCATCACTATCACTACATTGAGACTCCAGGCCAGGGGCACGTCCCCCGTTCACTATCCTTTCTTGTCCTCAGGTCCACACTTCCTACCTTTCCCAGCTAGGATTTCCTAGCTGGTTAGGATCATTCCTGCCTCAGGTGTCCCTCTCTGACTCTGTGGTCCTCCTGGTATGACCCAGCTCTGATTAACACCATCCAGCTGTCTCCTCCATGTCTACTTGAGTAGCTGGAACTTCTTGGAGAAAACATACAATTGGGCCAGCTGATCTCATATTAAAATCAGGACCACAGATCTCAAATGAGCTCTTACCCACATGGGATTCCTACTGCATTTCCCTAGTAAGGAAGTACTTTCTTTCTCACCAAGTTCCTTAACAACTTCCTTCCTTAAATGTCCTGTGCTTTCTCGGTACACCCCTAGTTGAGGAGCTTTCTTTGTACTTTATTAAGAAAAGAAAATCAATTAGCTAAGAATTCTCCATGCTTCCCACCACCTGAATCTGTGCCTATACTCACACCTTCCATCTTCCCTCTTGTTACAGTGAAGCGTTCTGTCCTTATTTAAATCCAGCCCATCCACTTATGTTCTAGAGCCTATCCCCATCCTTTCTCAAGGACTTTGTGCTGCAGTTTTCTCCTTTGTTTTCTCTCACCATTCCTCTAGACTGGATCATCCCTGTGAGCATCTACACATGCTCTAGTATTTTCTACCTTAAAACATACACTTGAGCTACTTGTACCACATTCATTTCTCTGTGCCTCTCCATAGCAAAACATCTTGATATTGTTGACTATAGTTTCTCTCTCTACTTCTGTACTTCACATTTTCTGTAATCTACTCCTAATTCTGCCTTTTTACTGAAATTGCTCTGTCAAGATCACCAATGACCTTTATGTTTTTAAATTCTGTGGTCAACATTTTGTCTTCAGCTTACTGGTCCTCTCAGCAGCTTTCAATATTTATTTATTTGGCTGCGTTGGGCCTTCATGGTGGCATGTGGGATCTTTTGTTGTGGTGCATGGACTCTTTGTTGCGACATGCGGGCTTCTCTCTAGTTGTGGCATGTGAGCTCCAGAGCGTGTGAGCTCAGTAGTTGTGGCGTGCAGGCTTAGTTGCCCCACGGCATGTGGGACCTGAGTTCCCTGACCAGGGATCAAACCTGCATCCCCTGGATTGGAAGGTGGATTCTTAACCATTGGACCACCAGGGAAGTCCCCTCAGCAGCTTCTGATACAACCTTCCACCCTCCTTTTTGAAAGTTTTTCTCATCTTTTCCATAACAGCTGCTTTCTGGTTCTTCATCATCATTTATACAGTGACTGTGCTGTCAATTTTACGTCTAGCTCAGATCACTCCGCTGAACTTGTGCAGCTGAGCATTGAATAGCACGGGTTTGAACTGCATGGGTCCACTTACATGCGGGTTTTTTTCATTAGTAAACACAGTGGTACTACGTGATCTGTGGTTGGTTGAATCCACCGATGTGGAACCGCAGAGACTGAGGAACAGCATATATGGAGGGCCGACTCTAAGTTATACACAGATTTTTCAGCTGTGCAGAGGATCTGCACCCCTAACCCCACATTGTTCAAGGGTCAACTGTATATTCAACTGCTTCTTAACCTCTCTATTGGATGACTTAGTAGGCATCTGTAGGAGACACTACTGGGAGGTCTCCTAACTCATTTCCTCTTCCTGAACACACCCCTAGACTGTACATTCCAGCCTCCCTTACTGATGGGTGTGGCCGTGTGATAGATTTTTAGTCTGTGGCATGTGAGCAGAAGTGATGTACATCACTTCTAGGTTTGGCCTGTTCAAACCTTCCACATGTGATTGTCCATACTCTTTATCTTTCAAATGGATACGGATGAGCTCAGTGAATTTTAAAGTCAAATGTTGTACGTAGATGGGCCATAACAAAGAAGGAACATGAGTCTCTGAGTCACCACTTGCAGGAAGGCTGCCTACCAATCAGGAATAACTGATTTGGATTTTAACTGAGCAAGAAATTCAGTCTTACTGTATTAAGCCTTTGGATTTTGGGGGGCCACCATCCATCAGCTCCTCAGCACTATATGAGTGCCTAGCACATAGTAAGTGTCATAGATACTTGTTGAATAAATGGATGTTATCCTTGAATCATTTCTTTCTCTCTCTCTCTGTCATCTAATCCATCAGTAAACCCTCTAAGCTCTATTTCATGATAAACTATCTGGTTCTCTCCACCTCTGCTATACCCGTCCTAGTTCAGACGTCTGCCAGCTGTTAACTGGCATTACTGCGGTAGCCTCCTGACTGGACTCTGCTATGTTCTTTCACCCTCCAATCCAATCCTATCATAGCAGCTGGACTGATCTTTTGAAAACGTAAATCAAATCTTGCTCTCCTTGTCGAAGCCCCACAGTGGTCTCCCAGTTCTAATGCTGGTCTGCAGGGCCCTCTGTGACCTGGCTGCTGCTTCCCTCTCTGACTACATGTTGTTTCATCTGCTTCCTTGTTCAGAAAGTTCTGGCCATACTGACCTTCTTCCTGTCCATGAACACATCTGGCTTGTTTCCACTGTAGGGCTTTTCCTCTGACTGTTCCCTCTGCCTGAAATGCTCTTCCTGCTTAACTGATGGCCAGCTCCTTTTCCTCATTCAGATCTCAGCTCCTATGTTCCCTCTTCAGAGTCACCTTCTCCAGCCATCCAACATAAAGAGGCCCCTAGTCACTCTCTGTCCCAGCACCTGATTGGCTTTAAATCATTGCACTTAAAACTAGTTGACATTTAGACAGTATATTTTATTGTCTTCCCTCTGCCCCCACAAGGGATCTTGCTTACCTTGTTTAATGCTGTATTCCCATCACTAGGAGCAGTATCTACCATTCAGTACCTGCCTAATATGTAGTTCAAAAAAAATGAAGAAATTTTTATTCACTCTTACACAAGTTCAAATACAATCTTGCCTCTTTGATTTATACAAGGATCATACATGACTTGGTTAGCTTGTTGCCAAGATGAATACCAGTGGTTATTATCATTATTAAAACTTTTAATTTTACAAAAGTAATGTTTTAATATTCTCACTGCAGAAAATTTAGAAAACACAAGTAAAAAAATAAATAATTAAAAAGTAATTGTAATACAGCATCCCTGAGCTAATCATCATTGATATTTTGGTGTTTTTCTCTTTTTTTTTTGCGGTACGCGGGCCTCTTACTGTTGTGGCCTCTCCCGTTGCGGAGCCCAGGCTCCAGATGCGCAGGCTCAGTGGCCATGGCTCACGGGCCCAGCCACTCCGCGGCATGTGGGATCCTCCCGGACCGGGTCACGGACCCGTGTCCTCTGCATCGGCAGGTGGACTCTCGACCACTGCGCCACCAGGGAAGCCCGTGTTTTTCTTTCTTTCTAATTATTTATACACATATTAAGCAAAAGTGGCATCATTTTTCCCCAGTGGGATATTGGACATGTCTTTCCATGTCGTATTAGTCTTGTTCAACAAGCCATCTTTTTAGAGGGCGCTTCAGCCCAGCTTCAAGTTCAGTGGTGGTGGTTTCTTTGGAAAGTTTCTTTGGGTCTGCCAAGTGCATGTGGCCTCTGGTATTGGTATTGCACCTCTGCAGGCACTGGATAATGTCAGTTTATCACTGCCATTGTCCTGGGGTGATGCTGAAAGTCAGGGAATGCTGTTCTCTCTGTGGTTAATTTTTTTGTTCTTAAAGCTAAAAAGTGAGACCTGTTTCAGAACTCTGTGACCCAGCTGGTTCAGTGGTGACAGGCTAATGTCTCCCAGAGTGACTGTAGCAGCTTGCAGATTGACAGTAATGAAACCAACCTCCATTACATGTAATAAAAGTGGGAATCTTAATAAAAAGCTAAACAAGAGAGGGGCACAGTTAAGAGCTGCATCCTTCTCGCCTTAGGTCCTGGCAAATTGTCATGTAGTTACTGAAGCCTCAAAAGACAAGACGTTCAGTTGTGGTTCAGTTATTATTTAGTTTTCAAATGCTGTGCATTAAAGGAGCAATTACAACTAATTTTTATAAGGCTGCATATCTATCTATCTATCTAGTACAAGACCGGAAGACCAGAAAAAAGGGCAAATCCAACTTAATGCTCTGCAGGTAGAAAAATATTTTGGCATTTTAATGGTATATCTTACTGGACTGCATGGGGTGATTGGTCCAAAGACATATTTTGATTTCATGTTTGGTTGAAGGATCACTGTTGTTCATTAATAATTAATAATTGGAAATTTGGGTGAATCAAGCTTCTCAGTTCATGTTGTTATATACTCAGACCCCACAGGTAAATCTTACCAAGAGACCTCTTCTGTGGTCCTACAAGGGAATTTTCTACAAGACATGGTTTGGTAGGTTGAATGATGGCCCCAAAGATGTTCACATCCTAATCCCTGGAATCTTTGAGTATGTTACCATGCATGGCAGAAAGGACTTTGCAGGTGTGATTAAATTAAGGAGCTTGCGATGGGAAGATTATGTTGTATTTTCAGGATGAGCCTGATGTAATCACAAAGGTCCTTATGAGAGGGAGGCAGTAAGAGAGAGACAATGTACAGATGGAAGCAGAAGTCTGAGAGGAGAGAAGATGCTGCTGTCTTTGAAGAGGAGGAAGGGGCCATAGGCCAAGGAATGTGGGTTCCTCTAGAAGCTGGAAAGGCAAGGAAACAGATTCTTTGCTAAAGCCTGGAGAAGGAATTCTCCATTTCAGACCTCTAGGAGTCTAAGCTCAACTTGTATTGTTTTAAGTTACTAAATTTATGGTAATTTGTTATAGCAGCCATAGGAAACCAATACATGTGATCCATTTATAATTCAGGGGAGATTCTAGGTCAGAATGACATGTCAACTCTGATCAATTAGTAAGTGGTGCCTAGGGTTCCGGGTTGAAAATGGTTCTGAGTCTGAGTCTGGGTGGGCTCTGTGAGAATTATTATCATGATCAACTAGCATTGACTGCTGTGGGTTCAGGATGTGCCATCTTTTGTGAGTGGGAATGTAGCTTGCAGAGCCTCACAACCAGATGTTCCATGCAGTTTTGAAAGATGAGTTCCACACTGGACACTGACTCAGATGGAGATGGCTAAGGTATATGGGGTATGTTGAACAGCACAGCTGAAGTTTCTTGAAAGGGCAAATTTATTGGCTTTACTCAAATTTTCGGATATTCTAGAGCCCCTGGTTCCACTCACATCTAGTGAATCCCCTAAGTTGAAACTTTGAGTCATTTGATGCCTTGTATTCTATTTTACTGTCAATGGAAAAGCAAACTAGGCAAAAGCTATTTTGGGATAAAGTATGAAAAATTGAATCAAGACTTTTAAGGTGACAGAGTAGAGAGACCTTGCGCTCACCTCCTATCATGGGCACACCAAAATTACAGCTGTTTACAGAACAACTATTGATGAAGAAAACTGGAACATACTAGAAAAGATCTTTTATAACTAAAGATATGAGGAAGGAACTACAATGAGATGGGGTGGAGTCGTAGTATATAGTCAAGTCCCACACCCCCAGTGGACAACCCACAAGTGGGAGAATAATTATAGTTGCAGAGGCTCTCTCCAAGGAGTGAGAAGTTTGAGCCCCATATCAGGTTCCCCAGCCTGGGGACCCTGCACCAGGAAGAGGAGCCCCCAGAGCATTTGGCCTTGAAGGGCAGCAGGGCTTACTTTTGGGAGACCCAGAGGGCTGTGGGAAATAGAGCGTACACTCTTAAGGGTGCACACAAAATCTCACATGCTCTGGGACCCAGGGCAGAAGCAGTAATTTGAAAGGAGTCTGGGTCAGACCCACCTACCGATCTTGGAGAATCTTCTGCAGAGACAGGAGACAACTGAGCTTACCCTGTGGACACAGACACAGATGGCAGCCATTTTGGGGAGCTCCTGCTACCCCGTGAACACTGGTGCTGGCAAGTGCCATTTTGGAATCCTCCCTCTAGCTTATTAGCCTCAGGACTCAGCCCCACCCCTGCCCACCATCCTGTAGGCACCAATACTGGGATGCCTGAAGCCAAGCAAGTAACTGGGCGGGAGCACAGCACAACCCACCATTACACAGGCTGCTTTAAGATGCCCAGAACCAGCAGCTACCCCAACATGGCCCTGCCCACTAGAGGGCTCAGGAGCTGGCCCCACATACCAGTGCACAGGCACTGGACCCAGGACCCGCAGGACTCTGTAGACAGAGACCTTGGGACCCAGCTCTGCCCATCAGTGGGCAGGCACCAGCCCTGCACACCAACAAGCCTGCTCTAGCCTTGGGACCAGCCTGACTCACCAGTGGGTGGACATTATTCCCAGGACAACCATAGCCCCACAGCCTGCAGACCCATCCACCTACCAGCCAGGCTAGCACCAGCCCTGGGACTGGCTGGGCCCTGGCCCTGACCACCATCAGACCAACACAAACTTTGGGACACCCCAGACCCACAGCCAGCTGTGTCAGGAGCTGGTCCCAACTACCAGCAATCCCACACCAGCTCTGGGATCCCTGGGCCCTGCAGCCAGACCCCAGGACCTGTCTCTGCGTGCTAGTGGGCCAGTACTAGCCCTAGACCTGGCTTCACCCACTGGTGGGAGGGAACCAGCCCTGGGATTACCTGGGCCCTGACTGTACCAACCAGTGAGTTTGCATTACCCACCTCCCCTCTCCTGCATCAGGATTCTGCAGCCAGTCACCTTGTGCAACCAGCAGCTGGCAGCCTTCGCACAAGGCAGCCTGGCAACCAACTGGACCAAGGACCAGACATCCGTACCAGACTGCCCACAGTAGTCAGCCCGCCACAACAGAAGGACCCAAGTAGCCCTCATAGGGGTCACCCCAGAGCATATAGCTCTGGTGATGAGGGCATTGTGCTACTGGAATACATAGGACGTCTCCTATAGAAGGCCACCTCTCCAGAGTTGGGAAATGTAACCAACCTACCCTATACATAGAAATAAAAAATAGCAAGTTAGGCAAAATTAGGTGACGGAGGAACATGTTCCAAATGGAGGAACATGTTCCAAATGGAGGAACA